>NC_091821.1:205189095-205354095 GCF_038994185.2 Dermacentor albipictus | reverse complement strand
CGGCTCCGGGTAAAGGGGGGGGGGGGAGGAAATATTTTGGCCGCTTGTTTGTTTAGCCCCTGGGCCAATTTTCCCTCCGGAAGTTGATTTCCACAGGCACACAAAAAGCCGCCTGCCTGTTTTAGCTGCGCTTGACTCTTTGTTTGATTGCCCCGCCGGCCGCATTCGAAAAAGCGGCCCTCTTGTCCTCTCCCTCAACGCCCCTCGCCCGTACTGTATTTTATCGTCAAACTCCTTCAGATTCCTCGATATCATTTTGGTTTTTCCCTTTATTGTGAGAGGCTTTATTCGGGTAGGTTTCCTTTACAGCTTTCTTTCTTTCTTTATCGCGCCTGCGGAGGTACTTTCTTCTTTTTTCGTGATGTTGATCAAGAACACACGCGCTGACCACTAAAACCAAGTTTCCTTTCCTTCAAATGCGCTTCGAAAGTTTTTCGGCCCCTAGCTATAACTGCGATATGTCTCAAGAAAATGAAATCTGAAACAAACCAAACCAAGTTTTCGTCCTGTTCTATCCTTGAATTTCATTTCATTCTATGAGTGCCAATGTGGCGTGTTATTCGAGCAGTGAATAATTCGTTTCGACTTGCAGCAAAATACGGTACTTGTAATTCTACTCGCGTTCTCATAGTAGGTCCGAACGCTGATGCGATAGCGTAGCCTCTAGGTTTAAAAAGCGAATAGCTGCCCCTAAGCGAATTTTCCCGTTCACATGTTTTAGAGAGCCGAGCCGCCTCATATTGCGAGTAGGTTTTATTGCGATAGCAATAATATGGACACTTCAGGCGCATTTTTGCCGTCGCCGTCGCCGTGATGTTCGGTATGAAGTCCAACGGCGATAACCTCATGCCGCGCGTCGAATGCTGCATGTGCGAGTGTAAGCACGCGAGGGAAGCCGACGCTCGCGTCTCAATCTGGCGCGCGCGAAGCAGGAAAGAGGAGAGCAAACGCGCCGTCTTCCGTCGCGCGAAAGGCAGTGGGGCGATAAGAAGGCGGGAGGGAGGTGGCGTTATGATGTGGCAACAACTGCGTATTTCGCGAACGCGAGCAAGGGGAACTGAGGACCACGGCTCAATCTCGCGCGCGATGGGAAGGAAAGCGGGGAGTCAGCGCGTGAGGGAAGGGCGGCGGCTTCGACTCCGCCAATAAGCGCGTACTTGCACGGCCGCGCGCGGTCGCGCGCGCCGTATCTTGAAAGGGATCTGCAGACGGCTCATGCCTTTGTGCGCGCTGTGCTCTCGCCGCTCTTGCGTTGAAGCGATAGACCGCGCGAAGGTCACTCCGCTCGCTGCTGCTGGCAAGCTTGCTCACACCAGCGTTTTGACAGCGAGTGTCCGCGCCCACCGAGTGTGACGTGTTCATGTTTGCTGGTGCGCGCTCACACCATGCTTGTTAATTCAGTTAGCAAGCGAATGTTTCCAAGTTTATACGGCCGATATAACTACTATCCTTACTTCGTATAGCTGTCTACTAATTTGCTGTTGCAATCGACACTTCGCCTTTCGGTCAAAACTGTGGTATTTTAGCCCACTGCGGCGTATTACAATTCAGCATCGAGCTAAACGCCACCGTCATGTGCGGACGGAGAGGAATCGTGAGCCCACACGGTCGGGAAGCTGCGCGTGTCCTGATGGAACCTTGCCGCTGCGGATTGCGCCCCCCCCCCCCCCCCGTCAATGCATATACAACTCTAATCACTCTCTAGGCTGCAGAGAACATTAGCGGAGAAAGAACCTACAAAAGCAGAAGTAGGACGTTATACACAACTAAAATGCCCCCTGATACAATACTATTCGAATGCTGGATGTCGACGTTCGAGCCGGTGTCACGTCAAAGTACATCAGCCCTGCCCCTTCCCGCGCATTTTTTTTCACGAACAGTGTCACCAGAACTCTCTCTCCCAGAGCCTCACGTAAACAAAACTGAACTGTACATAAACAATCCCCAAGCCACTGGGTGGGCGGCCGCCGCGGTAGGTCAATGGTCTGCAGCATCGCGCCCGCAACGCGGAAGATGTAAGTACGGCTCCCACACGTTGTATGTTGTCTTTCCGTCCACTGTCGTCAGCCTTAGATGCATAGATGCATCTAAGGCTGACGACATGCATGCAGATGCTTGCATAGAAAGGCAGGGCGGTTAACCAGAGGTAGTTCCGATTGGTTACAAGTGCCTTAAGTAGGTAATGGATGCTAATCGCATTACGAACCTCTCGGTTCCCCTTATTATTTTCGCTCACATAGACGTGTACGGTACTACAAGAGGCCGTAGACGTGATCAGCAGTGCTGGCAGCGGGATCTCGTAATGTATTGCTCAATCCATGGGCGCTTACTGAAATGACCGAATGTATCCGATACATCTGCTGGCGCAAACGTGTCTGCAGCGTCAACGTGTGTTTCATTTTTTCTTGTTGAGAGAGAAGAGTGGTGCGACGCATGAAACATTTCCAGCACGTTATGGTTGATCGTGTTACAAAGTATCGCCATCAGCGCTGTCCCCTCCGGGGATACGTCTCTCGCTATTCCGGCAGGCATCGACGTTTATATGTACTACACATCCTGGTTACGCTAAATCGCTCGATCATATATACGTACTTATGTGCCGGCAGTGTATTCCGGCCACCTCCCCATCATGCGGCCCATTTTTGACGAAAGCGTAGTATACCCGATGGTCCCAGGAATAGAAGGCCAACATCGCTACATTGAAATTTTGGGGCGGATTGTTGTCTATATATGGCGCATACAATGACGAGGAGAGTCAAAGGCGCCCGGGAATTTCCTGTTTCCACTTTCCTGAGCAGTCGGAAAAGGCGAACTTTTTTTGTTCGTCGGCCTTGAAATATTCATTTGTTCTTTATGTTAGTGTCACTATACGTTCTTCGCTTAGGTGAATGAGCCCCCGTGACAAAATGAACGGTTCATCGATTCATTCAGCTTCTCGCGTACAAGGACGTATACAGCTTGTATGACTCACGCACTTATGCAAACATGTCATCTTTTGTCTGTGCAAGCAGAAAAAAAACGTTAGTCGCAATGAGAAGCAATAGGCACCGAGACACTAATTTTTCAACTGCGCCTTGGTGCAACATACACGAAACATTTCTTATAAGGCGTAAGATGTGCACCATACCCAGCCTGCTCCTGTGATAATGACCGGTGATGACGTTCTCCTTCTACTTATTGATTTCCCCGGACACGCTACGCATAAACGGCCGCTAGAAGATTACACGCAGCTGATACCCATCGGCCTTTCTCATTCCACACACTGCTCGGTCCATGGTCCCCAAAAACATCACAGCGGAAGGCATTGAATACGGTTGAACATTTCTTTGAAGACACAGACGTTCTAAACATGTACTTACTATAAGCGCCACCCTGATTAGTTTTACACAGCATTTTAGACGTACTCTGGAACTTGGGGAAAATGCTCAGTGACACTTTATGTTAGCGAATTATGGTACCTTAGTCCTCGTCCCTTTGTCTATGTATGATGGAATACTGTTATTTGTATAGTAGTTTGAGATGTAGAACTGGTTCCGAGTTCTAAACTGGTGTATTGTCTGTACTGTGGTTTTACGTTACTTACGTTATTTTTATTAATGTTGTGTTTTATTATGCAATGTTGCGTTAAATTAGTATACCAAAATTTTTCCTCATGTTTGTTATATAGGATTGAATATCATAGCTTTAAATATACAAATATTTTTTATTCTTCTTTGGAACTGGTGTATTGTTTGCAATGTTTGAATGGCTGTTACCATTTTTATTATTTGCACTTCTACTCAAAGTCCTGCCCGAATGTTATAAACATTATTGTAAAAAAAATCTTGTTGCTTTCTTATTACCTATCTACCCTAGGATTGAAGAGCATGCACTGTTCTTTTTTTTTTTCGATGTGTGCGTTCATGCCTGAGTGTGCGCAGCTGCCTTGTAGATGTTTATGGGCCTAGTCAAGCTGTTCATTCAGCTTTCAGTCCATATTCCTTTCCAGGATGCTTTTTCTTTTTTTTTTGTAAAAAAAATATAACTTCAATTGGAATGAATATCTACATGTGCGTGTTGTCTAAAATTGTGTTATACTTACTGGATTGCACTCGCGTGCTGCAGCTCGCTCTTTGACTGCTGTGTCTCTGCGCGTGTATTATGTTGCCTGCGTATTTTGTTCATCTGTGCGCCTGTTCATGTCGGACCGCATCGCAGCCTAGTGTAGGTCTCATCGGAGCTCCGAATACCCGCCACAGCACGATGCTAGCTCACCATCCCTAACCCCACCACTGAGCAGTGGGAGGCCGTGTTTTTAAGCTCGGACCAGCGGTACGAGCAGCAGCTGGTGCGGCGGGGCCGAGAGACAGTTTTTTTTTTCTTCCTCCTCCTCCTCCTCGTAGTACTCGAATGTGTTGGGAATCAGTGCGACGTGATGGTACAACTATATCGTGGCCATTTCAGCGTGTCTCGAACTATACAAAGATCTTGTTTGCTTTCTTTAACTACATCCGCTCTACATTTCCGAAACATGTGCCGTTTCTTTTTATATCATAATATTCTTGATTATTACTTTTAAATGAAATGAAATAAACATCACCATTATAAGAGAACTAACCCTATTAATTTTATTTTCATTACAATGAAAAAACGAAGAAGCTCATCACAACCACCACCACTTGTTTTGATGCAACAACAACGTTCACTGAAGCGTCCGGAAGGTTAAGCTGCTAGGGTACCTCACCCCCCCCCCCCCCCGCCCGTATGACATTTTATTTTATTTTTATTCCTAAGTTTATGCATAGGGCCCCTCAATATCTGTGTTATCGGTTTGTTGCCAAATTCTTCGTATTTGATAGTTCGCCTTTACCCCTTTTGATATGTTGGGTGTACGTTTCAATCCATCCAGTGTGGCCAATCCCCTCATGGATACGAGCCACGTTTTGAGGCAACAACTGCAACAACAACAACAACCTTCAAGAATGAGATTGAAATTGGATGACTGTTGCACGCAAGTCACATCTACAAAAAGTTCTTAATGCCGTCAAAATTTTGCAACGTGTCACATACCTCTGAGAGGAAGCTAGGTCCGTCAAAGCGTGTAAAGCTCGCAAACGACAGGCAGACAAACGGACAGGCAGAACGGGTGGATCATCGGACAAGATGGAGCCCATACGGAAAAGACAAACCAATCAACGCGCATGCGCAGACACGTGCCTTTGCGTCGCAAACAAAGATAGCATGTCAAAAGCGACAGGACGATGGCATGACTTGCGTGTCCGTTGTTCTTCACACCGCTAAAACCCGGTCCCGCAAACAGCAGGGCATGCGGCGATACGGCTGAATGAACCCTGCTCGGATTCGTTGGGGGCAATGAATGCATAAGGGCTAAGTCCGCGGAGCACGCTGTTGCCACATCGCGATGGATAATTGGGCTGGCTGGTGTTACATCATTGGGAGAGTTTCGTCAAGTCATCATTTCGTCGTCGCAGCAGCTCTAGTTTACCCATGCTTGCCTTATGGTAGCAAAAATGCCGAGAATAAGCGCCCGGGTGATATAGTGATCGTTGCCATTTCACGTAGGCACCGCACGTTTATCGGCACCCAGTCACACAGTGCATCGCACGTGCCCGCCGGTGCAGCGCCGTTGCACCCATCACTGATTCTGTAGTGGTAAAAGAACACGGCACACGGGGGACCACGATACTGCAGCAGTAGAGGGGTCATACGTGTTCGCGTGTCGCGTTTGAAGGGGAGGAGTATCCTCAGAAACCAAGCTGCCCGTTCCGCGCTCAAGGTGTGCCCCCCCCCCTCCTTCCCAGCGGGGTTTAATTAAATCTCGTTTTCTTCGCCCCAAGATCTCCTGAATTCCAAATAAGGCGCGCTCGGCCGCGCACACGAATGAGGCGCGGCTCGACAACAGGCTGTTTGCGCGAGCTGTTAGACGGTGTGCCCTGTGCAAATTCGGCCGCGCGCCGCCGTCGCTGCTGTTGTTGCTGCCGCACTCTCAGCAGCGGCCCCGGGTTTTCTTGCTGGCCCGGGCCCGCGCGCTCGGCGCTCCTTGGGGAGACGCCGCCCCCGCCGCCTGTTTTGCCAGCGCACGCACGCCGGCCGCTGAATACGAATCAGGGCGCGAAGTTTTTTGAAACGGTCGCCGCCACCGCCGCCACTTCGTAATCCTGTGCATATGCATGCGGACCCTCGCTGGAGAGTTCGTCTTTGTTGTCCATATCGTTGTTATTATTATTATTATCACTCTCGCACGCTCCCGCAGAAGTGACGCCAAGTTCGGTGCGGGAAAGGAGAGGCAACGAAAAAAAAAAAAGAAGGAAACGTATTACGCGAGCGCCGGCAGAAAAAGGTTTGTCTTGGGGATTAGGGCGTCCCGAAGTCGGCAGGTCGACAAAGGCCAAACTCGCTGGTGCGGACTTCGGGGAGAGTGCGTTCTCGTTGTCTCCTTTGCCTTTATATTTTTTGTTTCTTGTGCGCGTGTGTGTGTGTGTGCGTTTGCGGAGTTAAGTTGGGCAGGCAGTGGAAGTTCGTTCGAAAAGCAGTTCGCCCACCCGCACGTGCAGAGGGCGTCGGCGAAAGAGAAAAGGACGCTTTTATTGCAGTGAAAAGAGAAGGCGCTTATAACACATTCCGCCGCTGTACGGTTGCGTGGCAGTAGCATTACCAACACGCATAGGCATTCCTGCAGAAAAACCTCATGAATTTCACTTGATTGTCTCGAGTAATTTGCATGTATCAGTGTAGGAGGAAAGAACGAATACAGTAAAGGACCACTCTGGACTATACTGCAATAGGGATATATTACGTTTAGAACAAACCGTACGGACTATATGTCAGGCAACAACTTTTGATCTTCAGTGGTGAAACAAGGTTTGTCTGCAACAAGGGAGGTCGTTGGCTCCAAATGACAACCCCTGCACTACTGCTCATCACGTCAAGTGTCCATCTTCCTGTGTTCCAGTGTCTTGTTCGGCTTTGTAAAAACTATTGTGTTTGCCATCGGATAATGACAATGTGGCCAAGAATCTAACGCGTGTTCAAGCGTTGCCTATACGTATACCGATGGGGCACGTATAGGAAACAGCACGAAGCACGGTTTCGTGAAGTCGCGTCATCAATCTGACTTCACTCTGGGCTTGGCTACGGCCATGTCGAGCGACGACGGCTCAGCAATAACGGTAGGCAAACATAGAAGCTGGTATATTCTTGCGTTTTGCAAGCATTTGCAACAGAGTGACTGTAGATTGGTGTTGGTGTACGTCCATGTCGTGGGGACGTTGTACACTGTGTATTCCTATACACTGAATGCTTCATCAAGGTTTTATGCTACTTGATTAGTATAAAGCACACCGCACTTAATAAGCGGTCTCAGTTAGCGTGACACCTCCTGTCGAACTATTTCGGGGCATTCCTGGGGCACTGGCGTGCCGCACAATTCAACCATCTCGATTTAATACATATATATGGCTGAATTCTCAAGGCGTTTTGTTCGTTAGAACTCATGTTGTATTTGCTGTTGTATTTGCTATCACGATTGGCTGATGCGAACGGCTCTAGCGTATACTAAGCTGTTTGCGATTCGTAAGATACGTGCTTCTTCACGAAAAGCATGTTACGCATGCATGTTCGGCCAGGCGCCCACTCCAGCGTTGATGCGAACGGTCTAGGATCGCGATAACTAAAACAATTTTAGCGCGAATCGGGCGGCAATGCAAGGGCTCCATACTGTATATGACCCATGGGGTGTATAGACTGCTAATAGTCAGCAACTCTTTCTGGGGCATAAGCTTTGGGATCCGTGTATATAAACTGCGCGCTCGGAGGAAGTGGGCCACACAAAATGTGTTCGTGTATTGCAGCTGGATGCACGGCTCGCGACGGTGCCGTCCATGTCCACATTATCCTGTGCACGGATGCTGGCTGTTCGTATACGCCACACACGAATAACGGCGGCATCCCTACGAGCGCCACTGCGTGAGAAGAGGGGCCTAGTCAGTAATACGTATCCGACACAATATGCGCATCGCGCGTCTAACGCGGTAATATGGGACACGGAACGAACGCTTTTCTTTGGGCGTCGTCTCGCATCCACAGTGCACCCTATCGTCGGAACGTAAACTTGTTTGTCAGAGCAAACAATATAGTCGTGATTCTCCTGCGGTCAGACAGTACTTGGTTCATGGATGCTCTTCCAACCTGGACCCTCTATCGCCAAATCAGTTATGTATGTGCCACGACCGTTCTGTGCCGTATTCAACCATAAGAAGGCATTTTCTTTTCGAACGTAGTGGGCGAAAATATGCAATGAACTTTAATATAAAAAATTTCTTAAGCTCTTTGCCCAGTTAACCATCGCTTGCTTTACACAGAACTCGAATTTAGCTGTGAAGGCTGCGCCAGTATGCGTGATCTCACAGGGAAAACCCACAATCCAGCCACAGCCATTTCAAATCCAAAGGTAAGTAAACGAAATCCAATCCGACTGATGCGTTCGCCAAGCGGGCGATGACAACTAAGGCTTTATTCCTGGTGCTATTGACGGCAATCGAACCGAAGCATCTGCCTTCAGTTGTAGCCACGGTGTGGTTGTAGCTGAGAGCCAGACGTGCTGAGAGATCCCCCGTGTTGAACGCTTGACAGGTTAAGCATGGTGTGGCTTTGGCTCGTATAATTTAGGGTTTCCAACCACGATTAATTTACTGGGACTGTTCATGGAATAGGGGGCTTCTTATCAAACAGTCCCGTACTGCAAGCACCTTGGATCGCATGCGACCCCAACAGACTTGCTGCATTTGTGTTTTGATCCATGTCAGCGATGTTCCAGCTGCAGCGTTATTTTCTGTTAATCAGCACTTGCCGGGAGACCAGATGCATCGAGTACGTGTGAAACCCATCATGGTGGATATTATTCGCATGCTGAAATCCTGCGACACCCAGGGTGACCAGACGTTAAACATGCATTGTGTATTGCAGACTGAAAATTAAGAATCGCAAATACTGTTTTAGACGAAATAAAGGCGTACATGTGCGAAACAAAATAAATGAGATACACACGCCACCAGTGTACGTCTGTTGGGCGCGGGTACATCCAGTGGCGGCATATTCAGAAGAGCTTCCAGTCCCGTGTCATGCGTCACCACTTGACAAGGGTCTCAAAATGTTTCTTCGACGCCTCAGCTGGCTTCCCGCGTGCAGCGTGGTCAACAGTGGCTGCTTCTAGCATTTCTTCAGCCCCATCGTACCTTCTTCGTGCGCCGGTAGCAGCGAGCAAGAGCTCACGCCGGTTTCGCCCGAATACGTTCGTTTTTTTCTCTTCTGTAAGCAGTACCGAGCAATGAACAATTCCAAAAAGTTTAATGATAGCTTACCAGTGATCCTGATACATACAATAAAGGCATAAAGTTACCTTCGTTTTCATTCTAACAACATTAAAAGAAAGACAGAGAGAGAGAGAGAGAGAGCAAGATAGAGTTTGATGGAAGCTGAATATGTTAGGCATGCTAAATCCGTCGTGTTTTAACTCAGATGAGGGAAAGGCAGGGAGGCTCACCAGACTGAGTCCAGGTCGCTACCCTACACGTGGGGAGACGAATGGGGAGTGAGAGAGAGAGAGAGAACATGAGTCTATAGCGCACTTGAAGCAGCAGAAGCTTGATGCGGGCGAGTTGGTTTTGCATACTTAATGAAAAGAGCGCTACGAAGACGCAGACTAAAAGAACAACATGTACGACGGACATGGCGCTACTTCCAACTAAATGTTTTTTTGAAGAAACAGGACTTTAAATAGATGCAACCAAGAATGGCCCATCGTGACATCACGACCTCCCTATCTCGTTAGAAAAGCTATCTCTTTTTTTCGGTAAGCGTCACTGAAGGGCATCTAATGCACGTGCCCTTGGCCTTTGCAATGTAAAAAGCTTCTAATATCTCCCGTTCTAGTCTATTTCTAGACCGTGCCAGAAACCTGGTGTCGCGAAGATACGGATGGCAATTCTGACGTTTACAGTGTTCTGCCAGATGGCCCCCCGCATTGTTATTTACGGCCCAATTGTAGTATAGCGCACTTGCACATGTACTAAGCTAGGTGCAGCATGTCTACAGTCGGGCACTCAAGTCTGTTGTCTTCAGGTAGTGAAGAACCGCTCGAACTGCTTTCTGGGCTAATGAACTGTGAGGCCAGGCTCCCAAGATCTTTGCTTCTGTAAATGGCCTGTCATCCAGTCTATTCAAGGCACTCTGGGGAGTCTGACATTGGCTATCAAAGCGAGAACAGTGGCACAGAAGATGACTGATGGTCTCTTCACACTTGCACTTAGCGCACATTGGTGAGTCCGCCATTCCAATACGATAGCTGTAGGAGTTGGTGAATGCTACTCCTACCCACTGCCGACACAGCAGTGTTGCGTCACGTCGTGAAAGGTTTGCTGGTAATTTAAGTTTGAGTGATCGGTCGAGGCTGTATAAACGACACTTAGAGTTCTGTGGTGTATGCCAGTAAGTTAACGTGATGATACGAGCGAGTCTGCGAAGCTCTCTTGCAGCGTCAACTCCGATAAAGGTGTAAAGACTGTCGGTGCGCTATCCTGGCCACGTCGGGCAGCGTCATCGGCGAGGTGATTACCAACGATGCCACAATGTTCCGGCAGCCAATGAAAGATGATGTCATGTCCTCGTTCAAAAGCGCAATGGCAAGTCTCGTTGACTTTAGACACCAGCTGTTCATAATTGCCACGTCCAAACGCAAATGCCTGACAGCGGAAGATAGGAGCCTGAACGATGCCAACTGCCTGACGACGGAAGATACGAGCCTCGATGCCTTTTCTTTACTTTTCCCCTCATCTTTTGCATTAAGATCATATATTTTGGTCTGCATCATTAATTGGCATCTTTGCTTGCCTCGTTCGTCTTCGGAAAAAAGGTAAAACCGTCATCGTAGGCCCACTTCACCATCAGAGAAGTGAGTTTCTGCAGAGACATGGAGTGTTTTCGCTGCCCGCTGGCACCTGAAAACCCGGATGAAACAGGTAGAACATAATGCCAACTGTTTATTGAGCGATGCACACCAATAAATACAATTCTGTTGCAAAATTTAAGAGAGAGAGAGAGCTCTTTATTTTAAAGGCAGAGGGGCTTGCCGGCGTAGAAGTATTCGCTTACATATGCTACTCTACAAAAGAAGGGTAGAGGGGTGAGAAAGGCTCTAGAAGAAGGTTAAAAATAAAAATAAAATAACACAACTCGCTCTCTTGATTTAGCTTTTGAGTCCTACTTGTCCAAATATAAGAGTATTCTTGACTTCACTGCTGGCTTTTTACACGATGTACATAGTCCAAATAACAGCTAAAGCTTTGAGAGGAAGTCAATTGATTCAAGGTAACCAAACATGAAATCGAGTGCTTGACGTTGCATTGATCGAGAGTGTCAGGGACCTAATATGGCGCTTTAGTTTCAAGAGGCCTTGACAGATGATTGTCATACTTGCCCTGTATATAGGCCTGTCGTCACTGTACGCTCTACATTCTAGCAGAAAATGTTCGATCAACTCTATATACAGCGCCACAGTTGTGGCAACAGGGGCTTGTAGTTTGTCCAAGGTGATAGAGGAGGCTGTTTGTGTACGCCATGTTAAGTCGTAGCCGATGGTACAGCGTCTCGAAATTCAGGGGTAGCCGTCTTGGGAGCTTTGATTAAAGTTCAGGGTCAGTGTAGTACAGAAATTCATAGTGTCCGAGTGGAAAAACGCAGAGGTTCTTCCGCTCCTTAAGAACGTACCGTTCTGCCAATGCCGACGTCTCGGTTGTGCGAAAAACTTCAGGGAAAGCAAAGCATTCGTAATTGTGGAATCTTCCTTTAAAGGGGCAAGAATAAAAACGCCAGTCGCTACACAAGTGTCTCATAGCAATGGCAAAACGGCAACATGGGCGAAGTTACACGGTTGTTGAATTGATTTCAGCGTGGAGTCGGTGGTGTCACGTGATGTATCTTTCTACGCAACAAAGATGGCAGCGCCGGTCTCTAGTGGCGGAGCTGGCGCCTAATATCCGACCCCCCCCCCCTCCTTCTGCCCTTGTTTTGACTTTCTGCAGAAAAGCTTTAGACGCCCACACATCTCTGGATATTCCAGGCAAACATCTGGTCGTTCCAGGCAAACATCACAGTTTGGCTCCATTCGAGACGGACATAATCCGGCCCGTCCACCTGTTCCTTGTATATGATCCGCACAAGCGACTTCCGACGTCGGATAACGCTACCAATTACAAGTCCAAGAAATATGTGCGCCGGGAGAATACGCTTTTCCCAGGAAAAGAATAGACCGAGCGACGAATTCTGGGAAGAAAAAAGAAAGAAGAGAGAGAACGAAACGCTAGAAGCCACATCAAACAGTCGCGGCAGGGTGGAAGTGGAGGGAAAGCAAAAGAAAAGCTCCATGAGCCCCAGGTATCGTAGAAGGGCGCGGAACGAAGAATAGCGACGAAAAAAAAAATGAGAGAGAGGGGGGGGGCAAATTTCCCAAGAAGGCAAGAACGAGGGACAAGAAGAGAGTGCCACCGTAGGTTTGGCGAAACAAATCCAAGAGATATTTCATTCCCGTTTCGCAGCACCGTTCACCGCGCAAGAGTGGGGTTCCAGGCGAGAAGACGACGGCGGGGAGAGCGTCTGGAAAGGGGGCGCGATGAAGCCGCCTCGCCTGTGTGAGCCTAATTAAAATGGCCAGCAGTAACTGCAGTGAGCGAGCCCACACGCGAGGACGTGCGCTAATCCTCTTAGGAGGAGCCGTGGCGCATGTCTCGAGGGCCGCTCGCCCCGGGGCCCCGCTTGCAGTGCGAGTTACGGCTCGGCACATATTCGACGGGCCGTGTCACTTGACGCCGCACTCTTCCTCGTGCCTCGGGAGGCTCGCTGTTGCCTACATTACGGGCAGCTCGTAGCCGTGAGCTTCGTGCTCCTCGCAAGAGGCGAGTTCGGACCGTGCGCTGCGTTGGCACAATCGTGAACGAGAAGTGGACCGAAGCTAAAGAAAGGAAAAGACAAAAAGCGTATAGGGCTGACGAAAGATAGCGCGGTGGTCGGCTCTTATTTCGCCGTCGACGCTGTACTCGCGCGCTCACCTATTCCACCCGGCCGCCAAGTGGCCTCTTTGTTGCGTTGGGGACTCGACAGAAAGGTGGACGACTGCGTAATATAAATGACGCAACTTTTCGCCCCAAAAAGATACACACGTACGACCTGACCTCGAAGGAAGCCGTACCCACCCGTGGCTTCTCTAACGTCCTCTGACCGAAATGTCGGTACACGGGCACCTTTGTTTTCCTTTCTTTTTTCCTCCGGCTTTCGTCAGAATGCAGCCGATGGACATTACTCTGTGTATACTGAGAACTATTTGCGTGCCTTCTGTATAAATGAGCAACCAAATTAGGTCGGACAGAAACCGTTCCAGTCGTTTACGTTGAATGCGCTTCTCTGTGGACATGGCAAAGCACCAACTAAGTGGAAATTCTTGTAAATAAACACTGAATTTTAAGATGATACTGACCTTTCGAAGGCCATAACACGATAGTCAAACGTAGATTTTGTGAATCAGTGGTTTGTTTTCTGCTCACACATGCTAAGCTAATAGAAATCCACAAAGTCACTGCCACTATCTAGGCGAAGCCTACATAGTAATCCATGTACGTCCAACGTTATCCCTCCCCATCTCATTTGATGAATGAAAATAACATTGGCACCCTGGAATTCCGAAGAAAGATAGCACGCCTAAAATTGCTTTTCGCCTCTGGAAATATGAGTTACAACTTGATAATTCATCCTATATTCAGCCTCTATCAGCCAGATCTATACTAGGAATCATTCGCCTTTGGGGTGCGAATTATTGCTGCTGCAAACAGAAAACTGATGCAGATGATTGGTGCATGTTTTGTAACTATTACGTAACCACGAATACCGTGGAAACAATGCATAGTAATCCAATCGGCACGCTGCTCGCGAATAAAGCATGGGTTTAGTATTCATACAATCGGGTTTTGTTCTTGTTTTGTTTTGCTTTATTTACTATTCTTTACTTTTTTTTATTTGCAGAATACTGCCTACCAACATGTGGCCCAGGCAGGAGTGGATTTCTTTACACAGTATTGATACGCAATGCAAACATTCTAAGGAGAAGAAAAAAATAATAATTAACAAAAAAAAACATTGTCACAATAATAAGATCAATGACGTAGTAGTTCTGCAGAGACTCGCAAGGTGGAGAGAAGTAATGAATAAAGGGAAAATCAGACATCCACCCGTTCGTAGCAAGTGCTACAAAGGAAGCCCATACGGGTTCCTAGAAAGAAAAGCCTCATAGTTGAAGAAGAATTCGTCCTGGTCCAGGACTCGAACCCGAGATCACCGCCTTTCCGGGGCAGCCGCTCTACCATCTGAGCTAACCAGGCGGCTAGCGGATGGCAGGGCGAAGTCGAATTTGTCGACAACACGAAGCAAAAGCAAGTGTTTGACGTAGTAGTTCTGCGGAAACTCGCAAGGTGGAGAGAAGTAATGAATAAAGGGAAAATCAGACATCCACCCTTTCGTAGCAATTGCTACGAAGGAAACCCTTGCCTTTGCTTCGTGATGTCGACAAATTCGACTTCGCCCTGCCATCCGCTCGTCGCCTGGTTAGCTCAGATGGTAGAGTGGCTGCCCCGGAAAGGCGGTGGTCCCGGGTTCGAGTCCCGGACCAGGACGAATTTTTCTTCGACTATGAGACTTTTCTTTTGAGGAACCCGTATGGGTTTCCTTTGTAGCAATTGCTACGAACGGGTGGATGTCTGATTTTCCCTTTATTCATTATTTAATAAGGTCACTGTACAATGCAAGGGGTCGTGATGTAATATCAATGGGAACTTCTAGTGCAAAAAAAAAAAGAGTCAAGAAAGATTTGCTATGCAAGTAATCCAGACTTATCAAGCTTAACGCGGCGAAGATGGACACAACACATACCCTTTTTTACGCGTAGGCTAACACACATTAAAGCACAGGCACGTTTACTACGCATTCAGTTTTTTTATGGCATATGCCACATTGTTGGACAGAAATAGATCGACTAGCAGGTAGTTCCATTCAGTGATTGTTCTTTGAATGAAGGAAAACTCAATGCAGTTTGTGCGCGCGAAAATAGGGGTTATCCTGTCGGGGTGATGATTCCTAGTATAGATCTGGCTGATATGGGCTGGATATAGGATGAATGATCACGTTGTAACTCACGTTTCCAGAGGCGGAAAAGCAATTTTAGGCGTGCTACCTTTCTTCGGAATTCCAGGGTGCCAATGTTATTTTCATTCATCAAATGAGATGAATGATAACGTCCATATCAATCAAATATGACGCGGGCGGCAAGTCTATTTATGTGTTCCAGTTTGTTAATGTTTATTTTTCGTGAAAAAAGTCCCAGACGACGCAAGCATATTCTAATCGCGACCTTACCAGTGTGTTTAACGGTAAGAGTTCCACGGATTGAGGTGAGTGTTTCAGCTTGTGCCTTAGCAGGCCCAATTTACGCCGAGCAGACGCACAAACATTATTGATGTGTTGCGACCAGTTCAAGCGATCGTTGATTGTTACAACTGTGTTTCAGTGACTGCAGATTGCTTAATAGTGTATTGATATGTTAGAGGATGTTTTTTTTTTGTTTACGCGCATAAAAACGGTTTTTCCTGCATTAAGTTTCATTTCCGGGGTATCGCACCACTCATAAATCGCAGTAAGACTTTTATTCAGGATTACTGGGCCATTAGCATTGTTAGACATTTTGTAAAGTAAGCAGTCATCTGCGAACAATTTAATGCTGTTATGTCATTAATTTATACTAGGAAAAGTAGCAGGTCGAGCACGCTTTCTTGTGGCACTCCGGAGTTCACGGGCAGACATCCAGAGTAATGGCCCTCAACATCGATGAATTACCCGCCGTGGTTGCTTAGTGGCTATGCTGTTGGGCCTCTAAGCACTAGGTCGCGGGATCGAATACCGGCCATGGCGGCCGCATTTCGATGGGGTGAAAACAATCGTATACTTAGATTTAGGTGCACGTTAACGAACCCCAGGTGGTAGAAATTTCTGGAGCCCCCACTACGGCGTGCCTCATAATCAGATCGCGGTTTTGCCCTGTAAAACCCCATATTTTTTTTTACTTAATTTTTAACATCAACGAATTGTCTGCGCATGCAAATATGCAGATATACATTTTACTAGATTAGGTGGAAAGCCGTAGTTGCTTAGTTTTGCTATCAAACTAAAATGAGAGACCATATCGAAAGCTTTGCTGAAACATTGGGGGCGAGGAGTTACGGAGTCGCCATCTGTCGGACGCGCCTCCCTTGCGTAGGTAGTATGGGGAATCACGCAGTGCGCTCCTCATAGGTTTCGCTAACGGCGTTCAATAAAAACCCCACCCGGCAGCCCTCCTGGACATTTATGTAGGTACTCTCAAAACGAGGGAAGTTTTTGATTGTCGATATAATAATCCTGGGCAAACTGAAAGCACAGAATCGTTTACAGACGCTATCTATTTACCGAATACGTACAGTGAACGCCACTGCGCGCGGTCGCCGCGATGGAATCTCCCGAACACCGGTTTCTTGCGTGAAAGGTAGGCAAACGCTGAGGGCAAACTATGTGAAATATGTTCTTATGGTGGGCTGCCTGTATAACCAAAGGGGGCATAACAGAATGAAGCCTCAATTCAGCGATCGCGCGGGTTCGCGGCGACCGACTGCGCGTCTGCATGCATGTCCGCGCACAATGTTTTGCTTTCGCTGTGAGCGCATTTTCGCACCGTGCCGCGAGCTTTAGGCCGTAGCATATGAGCATTTGACAGCACACTAGCAACCATTGTTGCGTGGACGCTATCAGAACTGTTCAAAAATAATCTCGTTGTAGAGACTTCGACGCCTACGGCGACTGTGATGTACCGTCGCGACAATTCAATCTTTTTTGTCTTCTAAATTCTTGGACATTTCAATATTATTCCTCAAGTTGCGTCGCACTGTATGTTTATCAGACTTCTCAGCGTGCGATTTCACTCTGCTTCTTTTTCGTAATCCAGGGCATTAATTCATAACACAAACATGACTATATACCGTGCCTTTTTAAATGTGCGTCTTACCGCTCCCTTTCCGTTCCAGTGAACTTGCCAGTATCTAGCATCAACAAGTTCATAGACCGAACCATCATGACATTAGCCGGGCGCGGGCGATCGTCTCAGTGCGCGTTTTCTGCTACTCACCAAACATCGCAGTCCCGGCGCTGCAGCAGAAATCTTCCTCGCGTCTGTGCTTGCTGCATACCCGAGTTGTAGCTGATGGCTGCCTGCCGGTTCTAAGTTTCACCAGCCAAGCTTCATGCAGCTCCTTGCCCTGCGGCTACGTGTGAGTAAGGCTGACACCGTGCTCAGTTGCGTATGTCCGGCACTGCGGCACCGAGCAGTAGCCTACCATGCTGCACGTCTCCAAAGGCAGCCACTACCTATTATAGTACTTTCAAATATTGTGAAGCAGACACCCAAGGCGGTAAAGCATCACCACTTAATCAGAACCGCGGCGCAGGTGGGACTTCAAACTTTCGTTTTCAGCTCGCTTCGGTGCTTCAGAAGCAGTCGATGCGGCCGCTGTGTCCACGTGATCCCTCATGCCACGCCACGCCGACCGTGGCGCCAGCTTTTTCCAGTGGTGGAGCTCGCCCCCCGATAGGGATAATAACACCAACCTGGCCGGCTTTATCAAGAACAGCGGCAACAGCGTGAACAGCGGGGAGAAGCTGAGTAGTAGTAGACAGCCCCTTCCGAAGGCCGTGTCGGGACGAGGGCATAGTGCCGCGTTTTTTCAAGAAATTTCATCATAAGGTTTGAGACAATACACTCCAAAAAGCTGCATGACGTAACCGTCAGTGATACAGGGCGATAGTTTGATAGTAATGCAAGGTCGCCTTTCTAAAGTACGGGCACAACACGAGCGATCCGCCAGTCTGACGGAACGATGCCACAGATAAAGAAGAGCGGAAAATTAAAAAAATGTGAAAGCCACTCGGCATAGCGACGAAGAAAAGCCTTAGAATACCGTGAGGACCGCATGCCTTTTTTTGGTTGAAGGTTAAAGAACATAGAAAATACACGCTCATGTGTTACAAAATCCAAACTAACATTTTACACACGGTCAACAACAACCGGAGAGCACCGATTAGACTCGGAGAAGATAGAATGAAAGTAATGATTAAATGCGGGTGCTTGTTGTTGTTTAAACCGAATTACCCGTCGATGAATCTTTAAGTGGTCAATAGCTTGGCTCTTCTTAGAGTTCAAATGACGCAGAAATTTTCAGGATCAGTTTTAAGAAATTGTGTGAGGGCGTGGGAGCATGAGAACTGATTTTCGCAAAGGGGAGCGCAGAAGCGTTGCGGGAAAAAAGAGACGTGGACGGGAAAGGCGCTCAAGAGAACTCACAAGAAGCAAGAGAACTGCCTACTTGCTCTAATTTCTTTCAGCGAGTGTTTGTTTTAGCTCTTCGAATGTTGGAGCAAAATTTTTTATGCTTTTAGAATCATTTTACTTTTCGAACGTCCCTCGGTTCTCCGAATAAATCGTTCTCCTATTTGAGTGCCTAACACTGTATATTGCTACAGGCTGAAAAGAGGAGAACGAAAGATACAAGTTTGTATATACGAGTTCGAGTGCTTCTACGTCACTGCAAGCGTCAAAGATGCAGGAAAAAGTGCACTTGTGAAAGAGACAACGGCGACGAAAGAAGAGAGTGGCGTCGATGATCCAGGACCGAGTTCATGCGTGCTAGCCTATATAACGCCACAAGTGCACGACCCAGAAAGTTGAGAATACCTTCCAAAAGGCATTCGCGAGGGATTACGCGCTGCCGCCGTCGTTCAGCGTCTGATAATTGTGCTTGCACCAGGACAAACAACGAGATACACTTTGATGGCACGCTCGACTGGTGGTTTTAGGGCGCTTCGGGTAGTACTTCAAAAGTAAGGGGCGCGGAGCCGTGGCCAAGCTCTTGTAGAGGTTTTGTATCTGCTCCCCCAACGTAGTATTTCACTTTCGCGCAGTAGTGACAGTGAAGAACATAGCAGCAAAGCTATAAATGAGGAAACTTTTTTATTGGGCGAACATGTGCCCACAGAAACAGGCCACACTCAAAGCACAACGATTGAAGCGAACACAGCCGGCGATCGTCGAAATCTGATAAGCGGATACAGTGCGTCGGCTTTTCTATAACACACGCCCAAGGTTCAAGTGCAATCGCTGGCGCCCGCATGGTTTCCAGAAACTGCTACATGATTCGTGTCGCGCATGCAGTCTAATATGGTTCAGCGAGCCAGGGAAAGCACGGGGAAGGCAGGAGATGGAAATTCAAGACGATGAGGAAAACGAGAAGGTAAAAGCGGGAGCAAACGTTTGAACAAGTGGACTTGCCTTGAAAAAGACAAGTCCACTTGTCGAAACGTTGGCTCCCGCTTTTACCTTGTTCTCGGTTTGCTCGAGGTTCGGCGAGGACGTACACAACAGATAGAATGGACGATACCATTCGCTTAAGTTCCAAATCACGTAGGCGCGTCTTGCGCTGAGCGATAACATTTACCATTCGTTAGCCGGTGAACAGCGGTCACAGGAGAAAGATAAACAAGTACACGTGTCAATGTGGTGACAGAAGTGGGATAATTTGTAGCATCGGGACGATGTTTTTCAGAGGGGGGCATTGTCATGTGTGCTCCTTTATCTTTCTCCGGTGATCGCTGTTTCCCGGCTAACAAATGTTAAAACGTTATCGCTCAGCGCAAGACGCGCTTGCGTGGTTTGGAACCTACGCGAATGTTATCGTTCGTTCTATCCGTTGTGTATGTCCTCGCCGAACCTTGTATTATCAGACCGCATGCGCGACAGGAATTATGTAGTAGCTTCTGTAAACCACGCGGACACCAGCGTTTGCACTATATACTCGCGGGCAGCTTTCTGTAGCTATGAAGGGAAAGTTACGGAGGCAAAGCACGCACAAGCGAGAGTGCTTCTGAAAAGAGTCCCGCGTTTTCATCCACGTTAAAGCTCGGGAAGAGAAAACATACATACCTCATTAGCAACATTTAAAGAAGGCAAAACACAACTGAATGTAAAAGTTTACTTATTTTGCGGCTTTTCCCTACCGCGTCTGGGCAAACGGGAAACCGTCGCACGTGGAAGCTGCGTCGATTCAGCACCTGTTCCGAGCAGCCAAAAGCACTGTGAAACGCTGGCGGACTACTTGGCGCGGTAACACATGCGTAGAAGCTTTCCCTTCATGGCCACAGAAAGTTGTCCGCGAGTATAGAAACTTCGGTAAGTGATGTGTAAAAGCCGACACGCTTGTCCCGCTGATCAGATTTCGGCGACCACGGACTGCGTTCACCGCTAACGTTGTGCTTTGAGTGTAGCCTGTTTTTGTGGGCAAAGGTGCGTCCAATAAGAACTTAGTTTCCTCCTTTATATTTTTGTTGCTGCGTTCTTCACTGTCAAAGCTGAAGGTTGGAAGTACCTTTGGGCTGACAACTGTGTGATTAAAGCTAAGAAATCAGGCAGCAGCCGTGTATATCGCATCAATGGTACGATGAATATGGCGATCATTCAGTGATAGTTCACGCACTCTCGACATTAACCACAGTTGCTGTTTTGTGTTTTTTTTTTCATTATGTTTTGTTGTAACCAAGTGAAATCTTTGTTGCAAGATAAATCACCTGCGTTCTCTTTCCTCCACTGCAAAATTCGTAGTTTATACAAGCATCACGTAGATTTATCGAAAGCCTTTGATTCACTACAGCATGAAATACTACTTGATAAATTGCAGTCATACGGTGTCCACGGCATTGCGTATGACCTCCTAGCTTCTTACTTAAGGCATCGTAAGCAGTACGTATCAATAGGAACATCCTCTTCAGATATTAAATGCATAAAAATGGGAGTACCTCAGGGCAGTACATTGGGGCCACGTTTATTTTGTGTTTACGTTAACGACCTACACTCCTTTACCTTAAATCCACATGTAACATCAATTTGCTATGCTGATGACACTACATTATTAATCACCGGTAAAACAACTGACGATATACAAAAGATATCTGATGAAACAATGCCGCTGTTACTGGAATGGACAAAGTGCAATTCCTTACTTATTAATTCCGCAAAAACAAAAGCGATACTCTTCAGACCAAAAAATAAGGTTATAAGCTTGCCGCTGATTACACTTGGCCACAATGTAATTGAAATAGTAGAATGCATGAAAGTGCTGGGCGTATATTTTTCAAGTACTTTAACTTGGGATGACCATATCCGCGAAACTCATAAAAAATTGTGCAAAACTGCGGGTATGCTAAACAAATGTAGACATATCATTCCTCAACGTATAAAACTACTACTATATAACTCGTTAGCCCTTTCTCAGTTATCCTACTCCCACCTAGTATGGGGCACAACAACAAAAACTAATCTAAACCGACTGTTCCTACTTCAAAAGAAGTTTATGCGAATAATTGCAAACGTCCCATATGATTTTCACACGCAGCAAATCTTTAAACAATTTAATGTTATAAATGTCCATGATTTTTATAATTATCTTTTACTCCAGACATACTGCTCGGCCACAAAAAAGAACAACTCTTTTTACAGCGAGATTTCAGAGTTAAGAGAAAATATTGCCGTATACACTACACGTCACCACAATATTTGGCACATACCTACTCCTCAAAACAACAATGCGAAACAATCACTCGCTTTTACTCTTCCAGCTCTGCTCAATAATCTTGCCAACGAATCTGTAGATGTGTCACAGTCTTCTAAAAAAACAATGCGAGATCAGTTCCTGTGAACTATGATGCATTTATTTATCTATTTTCATATATTTTGCTCATAAATGTGAAGCTTTCTTTTGTATTTTGCAAAATGCTTATGTTCCGTTGTGCAATCATTGTCCGTAGATCTGTATGAAAGCAGTGTTGGAACCTCAATGCTGACACCCGTTATTGCAGTCGCACCGTACGAGTTGTTGCAAATGGGTCGCAAGCCCCAAGGGTAGCGTTGGCCTGGCGGCCTGGGGCACAACTGGAAGCATCCGAAGGTCCTAGCAAAGCATGAGTCGACTGCTAACAGAACAACTTGTTTATTCTAGCATCGCAAAAGAGCGGCCGGTCAGGTCGACCGAAGTGGAGAGACGGGAGAGCACGCTTCTCGACGGAAGAATTCGGAGCCTCTCTCCTGGCGTCCGGGGGCAGCTGCTCTTATACTCTCGGAGTTGAGGGCAAGAGGGAACGTCATGGGACGAGGTCACGTGACAGCGAGGCACGGACAAGCTGAGAGACATGTTGAGACGAGTGTAGTGACGCATCAGCCGGGCCGGCGCCAGTCAGACCTCCTCGCTTCACACTTGGGGAGCTCCTCTCCCCGGCTGCCGCGCTTTGACAAGCGTGGGCACACACACACACACGCACACACGAAGACACGTGGCACTGAACATGCCTGGACGCGCTTGGCGGGGATGCGTTGCGGCAGCTCCAAACGGGCCAAAATGTCCGCCGCTTTGAACGAAGCCCCCGCGTCCGTTGCATCCGCGCCGGCTACACCGCGCGTCGTAGGCGAAACGTAACAGCAGTCATTTGTATGAAAATTGTCTCAGAACTACTGCTGCTGCTGCTGCTGCTGTGCAAAGGGGCAGCCACCTCGTCAAGCTACTAATCTCAGTAGCTTTTTGTGGCTACTCCTTCCTTGTGCATTTGTTCAAGGAGAATAAAAATTCAATTCAATTCAATTCAATCATCACGATCTATTGAATTTTCTTTCCATGCCTGACCACACTTTTTCCTTTGTATGGATGCTTATCGAGGACCTGGCTAACATCAGCTGATGGCAATTTGTATGGTCTGTCTGGCTACAAATTTGAAATAAATCATCGTACTTCCCACCGCAGCGGCGGGTCGGCTGTTTTCATCAGACGATCATGGACCTACGTTCAACGTCAATTAAGATCTTGCTTTTACGGACTTGTTGTGCGAATCCATCTTGCTAGGGTTTTACCGCAATTACCTGTCAGTCAATTATAGTAGCACAATAGTAGGTGCTATATATCGCTCACTGTCAACCTCATATGCGGAATTTTTCTCTCAGCTGGAAGAAATATTACATTCCTTAACGAATAAAAATAAAGATATAATAATTTATGGAGCCATAAACAGTAATATTCTCGATTTAAACTGTCAGTCCTGTTATGACTATGTAACTTATCTACTCAGCTATCGCTTTTCTTCCATAATTCAGACTCCAACTAGGCGTAATTTTTCAGGCTCTTCAACGCTGATTGGTCACATATTTTCTTCATTTGATTCTGATTCTGATTGCTCTTCTGGTGTAATCGATTATTCAATCACTGATCATTACCCCTTGTTTTTTTGTCTAAGTTCAGAAACAGTTAGCAATTCTAAAAGATAGGTTAAATTTTCATTCAACAAAACACAGTTAATTCATCAGGTTCATACCACAAACTGGGATGACGTATATATGGAAGGTTCTCCTAAGAAGACATTTTCTTTGTTCCATTCCTGCATTACTAAATCCATTGATCAGTGTACTAATTATTCACGAGTAACACATTGGTATTCTACTCCAAGAAGTCCTTGGATCACAGATGCCATGTTGCGTTCCATAACAAGAAAAAATAATATTCGCAAAAGAGTAAAATGACAGCCCTTTACCATTAGTTCGAAAAGTCGCTTCCGTACATATTAAAACATTCTTTCTGCCGTTCTCGGGCGCGCAAAACGAGACTACTGCCAAAACAAAATAATTGAAAAGGGAAAAGATACCAAGCGTAACCGGAAACTATTTCAACAGTTTCTTCATATGAAAGTGCCTGACCGGGCCATCAGAAAAATTGTCCTCAATGATCATGAGTACGCCAGAGATACTGATGCTGGTAACGCATTTAGTGAAGCCTTCTTGCTTCTGATAACAGCCCTCCAGCTAGTGCAGATAGTGTCTAGTATTTCGCGTAGCTCATGCCCATCTTATATTGGTCTTGTTTGACCGCGTATAGCCGACAATGTTATTTCTTCCTTAAAATCAACTGGACCTGGCTTTGATTCGATCAAACCAGCTCATATATGAAGCTTGTTTCTGCTGACATCTCACCTGTCCTTGCTGATGTTATTGAGGAAATGTTCCGTTCTGGGGCATTTCCTAACTCACTTAACCATTTCGCTACCGTATACGACCTCAGCTCGTCCACACGGTTTGTGTACGAGCTGGGCTCGTCCACGCTGGAACAAGCGCTTGCGCATTGCCGCAGTCAAGCTGCCCTGGTGCATTTCGCTTAGTTCTTTTTGGCTTCAACAGATCTCGGAGCAAAAAAAAAATTAAATGGAAACGCATTAAAAGGTTGCATTTTGGAAGAGTGACGTTTCGGTGCTGGCAACTGGGATATGAAAATGCCGTCCTCCTCTGTGTGTGCGCGTGGCGGCAACGGCTCCGCTCCGGGGAAAAAAAAGGAAAACAAAAGGTTTGTTTGCGTAAGATTTGTCGGACTCAGAGAGTGAAGAAGAAGTTCGGTTTTCCTCCTAGAGTGGCAGCGACGATACCGAGCCAATCTTGCCTTGATTCTTGTCCAATCCCCGTGAGTGGGTACGCGCCAAACTCATCAAGGTCGTCATCATCGTCACCATACGGAGCAGCACATCTTAACCGAGTCGTCGGATTCGGACGACGACAGCGTCTCAACGTTTCGGCAGTGGACGAAGTTTGTTTTCACGGCCGCGCCTGGCTTAAAGGTACCTGTGACGGAGGACGGGAACTGTGCCCCGTATTTTGAATTCTTTCTAACGAATGAACTAACAGATTTCATTATCCGTGAAACCAAGCGCTACACGTATACCTGGTGCAAGGAATGGAGGGTAGCACTCTGCACTATACCGTGCTCTTGAAATGTACCACAAGTCTACAATTTAGGGATCTGATATCCCTTGCCACAAACATGAGTATTGTTTTTAATTTTTTTTATTTTGAAGACATTTTTTGCAACGAAGACTACAGAAAGTCGGAGACTCTCCGCTGTGCAGTGCAGTGAAGCCAATCCTCTCTCAATACTTCCAAAAAATAATTTGCTCGTATGTATCTTACAAATAAAGTGCTTTTAAGGATATTTTGGTGGTTTCAAAATGCGTAGAATCATTTAGGCAAATAAAGAAAGTCGGTATTTTTGTATCATTTTTGGCCAAGAAACTCAGTAGAGAAAGGGTTAAAGTTCCTAAAATAATTCCTGTCTTCAAAAAAGGCAGTTGTTAAAATATTAATTACCGTCCCATGTTTATCTTGCCATTTTTTTAGCAAGGTTGTTGAATAACTTATATATACTCACCTCATGAACTACCTAAATAAGTTTAGGCTTATCAGTCCCCTCCAGTTTGTGTTCAGACATGGCTATTCAAATGAGTTAGCTGTAGTTCACTTCTTTTTAAAATAAATTATGGTATTTTACACGCCAAAACCACGATCTGATAATCAAGCACGCCGTAGTGGGGACCTCCGGAACATTGGACCACCTGGGGTTCTTTAACGTGCGCCTAAACCTAAGTACACGGCTGTTTTCGCACTTTGCCCCCATCGAAATGCGGCCGCCGTGTCCGGGATTCGATCACGCGACATCGTGCTTAGCAGCCCAACGCCACAGCCACTAAGCAACCCCGACGGGTTCTAGTTCACTTAACTGACAACATTAAGCAAGCCATTGATCGGGGACTAATTGTATGGGCTATATTTATCGATCTTGCGAAGGCATTCGCCACACTAAATCATTGCATTCTATTTTTTTTTTAATCTAGAGCAATGCGCCATTACTGGTCCACCTCTCCAACTTTTCCGCTGCTACTAATCTAATTGTTTCATAGTTGTTTGTGTAAATGATATTACTCTACCAATAAATTAATTACCAATGGTGTTCCTCAGGGTTCCGTATTAGGTTCGTTGCTTTTTTATGATTCATTAATGACTTACTGTGTACTGAACGAGAAGACAGGTCAACCGAGGGGCCCGATTTTTATTAGTCATATCATAAGAAGCCAACAAACACTGACACCAAGGACAACATACGGGAAGTTACTTGTGCTTAATAAATGAAATAAAGAAAGGATAAATTGATGGAAATGAAAGTGGATGAAAAAACAACTTGCCGCAGGTGGGGAACGATCCCGCAACCGTCCCATTTCGCGTGCGATGCTCTACCAATTGAGCTACCGCGGCACCGTTTCCCCATCCACTTTCTTGGGTATTTATGCTTCCTAGTAGAAGCCTGGGAGTGTTAGCCAGCGCCACCACACACAGACCTTGGCGACGGATGTGGAACATCCTTTCTGCCGCAGGCGTCACGAGAACGTGATCTTTTTTTTTTTTGGGGGGGGGGGGGGGTAAAGGCAACCAGTCAATAAACCCACACATTCTATCTGAAGGCATCAATGTTGCCGGATTCAAGACCCTCGTTATGTAATAAACGAGAAGAAAGGGGGTTAACCGAGGGGCCCGATTTTTATTAGTCATATCATGTACTGACCGATTCAGACTGCCCCTTATACGCCGACGATACCACATTATACTCATCTCAGCACACACTAACCGCTTTGCAAGCCACACTCAATACTGACCTCTCCAACGTCCACACGTGGTGCACTTTAAAGCAACTGCGTATAAATCCAATTAAAACAACGTCAGCCCTCTCCTACAGTCCACAAAAAGTAATAGTAAATCCCATAACAATTTCTTTGAATAATTATGAACTACCAATATCTGAAACAGTGAGATTTCTTGGTGTTCTCCCTGACAAACACCTAAAATACCGCTGTCATGTCAGTTCATTACTACACAAAGTGTCATTTGGTGTTCATGTTCTCATCAAAACGCGGACATGCATACTATGCGCCACATATCATCGCTTCCTTCTATCATGCATATATAGCTATCGATTTAAAATACTGTTTGCCTACATGGGGAAACACGCATCCTACTCGCCTTTAGGACGCCTACAAAAGGAAGCAATGAAACTCATGACATTTAGACCGCTGCGCTGCCATTCCCTGCCTATTTACTAACATCTTTGTATTCTGCCCCTACGGTGCTCATTTCAATATGAGTTATCCCTTCTCATGTTTCGCGTCATTCATATTGACGTACCTACGGAGTTCATTTCCTTGTGTCACATCGTAAATTCATACTACACCAGGTTTTCTGAACAGAATAACCTTCTTTTACCCAAAATCACTTGTAATTATGGAAAGTTTGCCCTCAGATTCGGTGGTATAACTGTTTGGAATGCAATTCCTGCAGACATTAAGATAACCTCTTTTTTGTACTCTTTTAAACGAAAACTAAAAATAAAATTGTTAGGAGAGCTGCTAGCACTGTGGTCTTTCTCTTTTTTTGTTGTTGTTGTTGCCAATTTCCTTTTTTTTCTGTGGATGTGTGTTTTCTAGTATCTTTGTAGCAATTTCCACTATGTATAAATTTCCGCACTCTTATTGCTCATATTTATTTTAATCAAATACTTTCATGTTGTGTTGTTATAAATACCTGATAAACAAGCTTGATAACCTGTATTAATGGCTCTGTTTGCTTATCATAATGAAATAACCTTTTTCTATTAGCACAGTTATTTATTTCAATGTTTCATCTTGTTTTTTGTACTTATATAACAATGTACTGTGTATCATCGTTTCTTGAATGCATCCTACTGCTGTTTATAACATTATCATGTATGCATTGTGAAGCAGGAGGTCCCCCGGCCAGTTCTACTTTGGGACCTCCTAATGTACTGTTGAAGATGTAAGCCTGTTTTCTCTTGCGCTACAAATAAATTTCACACTACTACGTGACATCTGAAAGACAAACAAGCGCACGTGTATATTTGTGATGCGAAAAAAATTTGATTCGATTTGTTTGATTCGAAGCCACGCTGGGCAGCAAGTTTTGATTTGAGGCAAAAGGGAATTCCAATATGCACACTGAAGCTTGCTTAAACCATAAGTTCGTGCGCCGTGGTGATTGGTAATGGCCTCAGTGGCTCTGGCCATTGCAGGGAGGACAAACTATTATTGCATCAACCATATACGCCAAATTACCAAAACTCCTGCACATGAGCCGTAGTACGTTCGTGTCTACTGATGTATCGGCAACAAAGAGTAGTTCCACGTCGGCTTTTCACGTTCAAGCGCCCAATGGAGTCACGGTTTGTAGCATAGGACCTCATCTAATTCGGCACAACTGTTTGTAATTATTCGAGCCGCGGGACACACTGGTGCCAATGAATTCTGTTGCAAGTTGGTGCAATACAGTTTCTGTCAAATAAGTTATAGATACATTGACTCAATTAAACTTGTATGCTGATTACTGTTCGGCATCATACGTAACATCAGTTGCAAATTGTTGCTAAATTATCCGATCAGCGAGTTCAGTTTCAATATACCCGTAGTTACATGGGTATAACTGGAGAGGGAGCTGACTGACCAGCAGCTGCTGACCAGTCCTAGAATGGGACGACCTATCGGCATATTCATTCCACTGGATGCCAAAAACGACATCCGGAAGCTGCGCAGGAAATTGTCTGAAGGCATGTGCATGATTCGACGAGCGAGCCAAGATCACTGTTATACGGAGTACACCCTTTTCTGCAGTTATCAGTAAATGTGAAAACTGGTCGTACTTTTGATGCCATTGCGCACAATTTACGACTGGACGTTGCTGATACACCTCGCTTTTTTGCGCTGCGTGAGAAAGAAAACAACCTTCTAGCTGCACCTATACTCTGGCACCCCGGGCTCTTCTGTGGAGCGCTATGTTATGGACTGTCCGCAGCATCATCAACAGCGATAAGATTCACGCTGGAGTTGAACCACTTGGGCAGCCGTGTGTGTATGTATGTGTGTGTGTGTTTTCTTTTTTTTTTAACTGAAGTATTTGTTCCACGGCCATGCCCCACTAAACAAAGGTGTGCTTCAACCGTCGGACGGAATATCCTTACAGAGAGCAACACAAATAATTTACTGTCGTTCGCGTTGTTAGCTTTAGTTTCAAACTCTTACACATTTTGTTTGCTTCAGGAGCACTACCCGCCGTGGTTGCTTAGTGGCTATGATGTTAGGCTGCTGAGCACGAGCTCGCGGGAGCGAATCCCGGCCACGGCGGCCGCATTTCGATGGGGGCGAAAACACCCGTGTGCTTAGATTTAGGTGCACGTTGAAGAACCCCAGGCGGCCGAAATTTCCAGAGTCCTCCATACGGCGTGCCTCGTAATCAGAAAGTGGTTTTGGCGCGTAAAACCCCATAATGTAATTTTTTTTCAGGAGCACTATAAAGTAAAGCTATTCCAAACTTTTACATTTCAATTCTGCAATCAGCCCGCCGCGATTGGTCGAAAACATTTTGGACCACCCCCACTTCGCCTGTCTGTCACGAGACGTCACGAGAACAGCGATAGCTCCCCATCTGATATGACGTTACACACTGATTATGCATGAATAGACGGAACAAACAAAAAATAGTTATTTCTGATTCGACGCCTTTTCGTCATAAGCCCTCGTCTATTGGTCAAAAGCTTTCGGACTGCCCCCACTTCACCTGCATGTCACGCGACGTCACAAAACCACGGAAACTCATCGCGTCAAAGTGGCGTGTACGCGTTAAAGATACATTAATATGCCGAACAAAACTTAATTTTCTTCTGAATAGCCACAGGCTGCCCCGTTCCGAAAGGAATAAAAGATGGCTGCCGCCGATCGCTCAGGCAGTGGCTGCTCATATACCTTCTTGAGAGCATTATTTGCGTATTAAAAAAAAAAACCTTTTGCGTAGCCTTGTAACCTTTTCGAGAACTTTCGGCACGTTTACGACCTCGTTCTGCCCACTATTCTTTGCTGAGAATCCATTTTAGCGTCATTTTTAAGCTTCCGTTGCATGCCGCCGCAATTTTCGACCAGCCACCGCAAGCTAAGTAAGGGAAAGCTGACCAATCGCAGACGCCGGCACTAGCTTCTTCATTCGGTTATCGATTTTCAGTGCACTGGCTCGCCCCCATTGAATCCCTCTCCACTTGAGCGTGCTCCTCGCTTCTTGTCCGCCAATTAGATAAGACCAGCCACTCAGTGTAGGCAGTGCTATTTATTTTTAAAGCAAACAAAAGTGACTTCCCATAAACGAGGAGAGAGTTTCATTGGTCTGTTTAGACAACCCTTCGGGTCAGCACCCGATGCTTGCGTCGGCGGTTACGCAAATTTGACGTCAGGAGATTGGAATAAAACATATTGGACTAGTTTTACGTCATAGGGCCCCAAGTTTATGAACAATATGACATTCGTGTGTGCAGGTAATTACTGGTTTTATTGCCAAGAATGACAAACTACAACATTACACTTGTGCGGTAGGAACGCCTCTCTCGTCACCTTCCCCTTAACACACTTGTCTGTGTGCGTGTGTGTAAGCTTAGCATGTTTGTGTCTCCGTGGTACGCGCGAGCGCTTTACATGGGGGAAAGAGTAGCTTGACTGTGCGCTCCGCCAAACTCACCGGCCCAACATCCGCCGACGTCACTGCTTGGCCGTGACGTGTGCTTGGAAAACATTTCTATATATAGTTACAGGAAGCTCGGCGGCTGGTGACGCGTGGCAGCCTTCCGATGGTTTGGAGTGTCGACTGGTCACTTGTTATCATGTCGCAGACCACAGTGGGCGGTAAGGACCTGCCCCCACTACTCTATTGTTCCTTTCTACTTTCTTTCTTTCCTTTTTTTCTTTTTTTTGTTGGAAAGGTGCGTGGCGTCGGCTGGGCTTTTCGATCGAGCCGCGTCACTGTGGGCGGATGGACGCCCCTCGGCCCACACAGAGCTCGAGCGCGCAGACGGCCATCGCGACGACCAAGAAGGCCAGGTGAGCGAAGAACAACCCGGTGAGATCCTCGAAGCGCAGAGTGTCAAACTGGTAGATGCTCGAGCGCTGGCTTCCGGCGAAGCAGGCGCCGCCGGGTGGCTCTATCACGTGGGACTGCAGCGCCGGCACGCCGGCCTCCATCCACCACTTGATCCTGCGGAGAGACGGGTGCTGTTGGCTACTGTTGGCTGCGGGCCACGCGTTGAGCACGCGCGCGAGGACGCGCAGGGAGAAGCGAACTTCAAGCAGGTGGCTATACGTGTCAAAACCGATTGCAATATAGCGTTGCATCAATGGGTTACAGCAAGCAAAAGAAGCAAAGCTGTTGCATCGTGTCGCTATACGTATTTTTTGTGCTCTCTTGAAGCGCCGTTTTTAACGAAGTAGTCCGGTAATTGACGATGGCGACTTTGTGTGTGTGTGTGTGTGTGTGTGTGTGTGTGTGTGTGTGTGTGTGTGTGTGTGTGTGTGTGTGTGTGTGTGTGTGTGTGTGTGTGTGTGTGTGTGTGTGTATATCCGAGGACACCTGAGCCCAGGGGTGAATCTCCGCACGACTGCCATTGGCGGTTTTAAGCAGACGCTCTTTCGACGCTAGCGCCAAGGTCCCCTTCAGTTACGGCGCTAGCAGGAGGGCGATACTTTGGCAAAATGGCGGCGCACACGATTGTTTACGTTGTCATGGCAACAGAAACAGCAGCCGTACGGCGCCTCCTCACTCTAGCGTGTTTTTTTTTTAATTATGATGGCCCATTTCGCTCCCTCTCCACCCTCCCCATGCCCCGCGCACTTTCTCTTTTGCTTTCTTTCCGCCTGTCCGCGAAGCGGCGGTGCCTTTTTTTTTATTGCGCTTGCGAGTATTTGTGAACTGGCACTTGGTGCACTGTGAATTCTTTATGCTTTAGTACACACGCAGTCTTGTTCCTACTTTGAGTATGCCAAGATATGCCAGAACATATATAAATTCCACTTCCAACACCTGAGATCTTTGACCTCGTTTTATGGACTTCCGTTTCCGAAAACAAATATTTGCGCATAACTTGGTATGATGCACGCTCAGAAAATGAACAAAAGTTAAAAATGTATGACATGTACATGACTACTAAACAACACAAAAGTTCACAGACAGTGAAATAAAAAATAAAATCAAGAAAACGCGAAGGCCGTTTCATGAGACACGTATAAAAGATTTTCATATAATGCCCTAAAGACCAAAGTGTAGAAGAGCTTCTGATATGCACATTGAGAGCTTCTTATATACTCACTGAGATATTGCACAAAACTACAAAACTGAACGACGTGTATGACATAATCATGACAACTAAAGAAAGGGAAGATTCACTGGTAATGGCAAAAACAATGACAGGTAAAATACCTAAGTAGAATAAAATGCTAAGATTGTTTTATTGACAGCCATACAAAGAAAAAAAACAAGAACTTACTTATAACCCTGCATAAAAGTGTATGAAATGCGTGACCTGTTCATTACTACTGAACAAAATGAAAAAGACATGGCAGAAGAAAAATAATATTGTACTAAAAACGGAAATACACATTATCACATTAATTTGCACTTGGCCACAACTTCAGCAATGGTGGCAACGGAGAGCAGAAGGTAGTCAGCTTTCACAGCAACACATAAAAAACATTCGCAAAAAGGCCTATTCTTCAATCAAAGACCAGGTGAAATGAGCCAACAACACGACTTTTCTCTCACCACGAATCCAATGCTTAGCAGTCAAATTGCGTCACTTAAGGCACTAAGTCATACCTACTAGGCACTCCATTGCATGCGTAATACACACGAACTGCAAAAATCTGCATATAGGAAACTTGCAATGCTCATGCTTTCCAGAAGAAAAAAAAGCGTATCATGCCTACACATGAAGGTTGTTCGCGCGGTTTTCCCATCGGCAATTACTGACATAATACATAAACACTAACAGTTATTTATTATCTGTTAGTTCATTTGTAGAACGGTGACCCACAGAAGAAGCACTGAGCGCGGAATGGAAAGCTTGGCGAGATACTGAAGTTGCAGAATGAGACTTGGCACAGAAAAACAAGTCTTAGACCAGGTGACAATGAGGAGGAACATCTATATTTGTCAGCTTTTCCTACCGGTAAAAGGAAAGTGTAGCACAATCAAGGCGCAACGACGTCCGGAGACTCATGGAGCACAGACATCCACAGGCCCGTGTTCATGTACATGCGTGTTCTTATGTCCTTGGGTCTGCGCACTGCGTATAAAGGCGAGGGGGGGGGGGGTGCCGCTTAATTTAAAGGGAGGGGGGGGGGGGGAGGGGCCCTGGGTACGTGCCTGACCTGGCATCTACAAGCGTGCTGTACGGGCAGTTACCTTTTGTTCATCTCTTTGAATAGGTCCAAAGGAAAGTGCTTGCTGGCGACCCAGACACTCCTCCAGATGAAGAGGAATCCCTGGCTTATGTAGAAGCGACCCCGCAGAATAGAGCAGTAGCGCTTCAGCTCAAACTTGGACGCATATTTCCCAACCAGCAAGACTGCTTTGTTCCGCAGTATGTCCTCGACGTCGTTCTGGGCGTACAGTACGGGTACAGGTCTCACGCCTTGGTGTCGTTCCACCATGTCCTGTATCTGACGGTAGACTCCAGACTTTGAATACTGCGCATGAAGAGGACACTTACTATGTAGCAATTGCCGCTTGAAGAATGTATTTAGTTGCGGTTGTTCGCTTTCCTGAGCGGATGCGTCTGTGTCAAAGCGAGCACGCACGCACGCGCGCACGCACGCACGCACACACGCGCACACACACACACACAAAATATTCGTGCGTGCATGTAATTAGTGTTTTTATTGCTAAGAATGTTTAGCTATAATTTTACCCTTGTGCGGATCATAAACGCGCGACTCGGCGAGGAAGCGTGTTTATCACGCAGAAAAAAATGTGGGTAGTCTGCACTAGTGGTGCAAGGCTGGGTCACAGCGGAGCTAGTTTTGGCTTTTGCTAAGTGTTGCTAGGTTTTGCTAAGTTTTGCGAGGTAATACGTGGCTCGGGTAGGTTCATACTAAGCGTTGCTGGGTTTTGCTAAGTTGGGCGGCGCCGAGCACTCAGTCGGCAGCGTTCGTCTCTGGCCCGAAACTCGGGATCCTCGGGCTCGGCGACGCCATTTGTCGGCGGCCGCCTCGGCGCGATGGGCAGGATCGGTTCTCCGTCGTCGATCGCAGTCCCGCTGAGCCGCGCGCCGAGCTTCCTTGTAGGCGGCTTCTTCCTCGGAAGTCTTGCCTTTCTTCGATCGCCCCATGGTAGACGTGCACGCGCGCCGGCTGCTCGGACCTTTCTAGCATATCAGTGACGTCACGACTAAGCGAACACTTCCTTCTCCTCGGCTGGGGAGAGGGAAGCGCATGCATGCCGCGGCGAGACAGCGCCATACGCATGGGTGTGGCGCGAGGAGGTTGCGTGGCTCGGCGACGCATAGCTGGGCCGAGTTTTCTGTCGGCCCGAAACGGACTTACGAAAAGCTTAACAGCTCCGCTGTGAAGAAATGGGGCAAAATCTTCGCCCCTGGGCACAGTTCAAGGTTATGACTGAATATTTTGTACCGGTACGTAAATAAATGTCTAAAGGACCCTTCGCAGAAATTTTCGAACCATGATATTCAGTAGATAGGAACTTGTTACAGAGTTTCGAAACAGAGTATTCACACCTCGTAAAGTTTTACCCCTGTCTCACACCCCGTATTTTACCAGACTTGTGATTAGTGAAAAAGTTGTTAATTAGGCAATTGCGTATTTCGATTTATTGTGTAAATAATTTGCACCTCTTCGGACAGTCTAATTCAAGGATTATAACTCTGCCACAGACATTCTTTTTTTTTATTCGGCATAGTGTATAATAAAACCGCTTTCTTCCTTTCTTTCTTTCTTTCTTTCTTTCTTTCTTTCTTTCTTTCTTTCTTTCTTTCTTTCTTTCTTTGAATTCGAGCCCGGCTCTCTTGCTAGCGCTCCACGCCAGTTCCGTGAAAGTGATGGGATAGTAGGGGCGTGTTATGGAACGTGTGGCGAGATGATCAGACGCGCCATTTTACGTGTGCTTCGTGGAGGACTAGGACCTGGCGTTCCGAGCACTGACATGATATGCGCAACAGTGAAAAGCAAATTCTGTTGTGTATGTGCGTGCGCTATACTATACTGAATTATCGGAGAAGATAAAATGCACAGTTAATTTTTTATTCGCTCTTGTTAGTTCAAAGTGCGTCCACGCTAATGTTGTGTACCAGTGCACTGGGCATGTATACTAACTGGCCACCAGGCTGAGATATCCCATGTACTACGTAGCTCGCTACATCGCATCATTGTCACCTAAACACACGCACTCTCATTCTCTCTATTTCCCCTTCCCTCCTATTCAACCTTTCCCTAAGGCAGAGTAGAGGGCCAGGCACAACAGTTCTCCGGCCAACTTCCCCGCTCTTCTCACATACATGTTCTCTCCTTTTCTTTTCGAAACGGTTAGTGTTATTTCTTCATTATTAACGCCGAACTTCAGTCACTGCGAGGAGGAGGTGTGAGCTGCGGGTAGATACAGCTCACCAGATTTCGTAGCCAGTCACTAGCTCATCGTAGAATTCTATCCAGCTTAAAGATTGTGCATCAGTTTCTGTACTTGAGTTCTACTCGCTTTAAGTTGCCGCACTACGGTCAGCTTAAAATGCAGGGTTGTCTTTTTCCGACAAGGTGCTTTCGAACGTTTATTACGCACTTTCACAATGAATGATTAGATGATGGTTAAACGAGAAGAAAAGGGGGGTTAACCGAGGGTCCCAATTTTTATTAGTCATATCATAAGAAGCCAACAAACACTGACACCAAGGACAACACAGGGGAAATTACTTGTGCTTAATAAATGAAATAAAGAAACGATAAATTAATGGAAATTAAAGTGGATGAAAAAACAGCTTGCCGCAGGTGGGAACCGAGCCCACAACCTTCGCATTTCGCGTGTGATGCTCTGCCAATTGAGCTACCGCGGCACCATTTCCCCATCCACTTTCTTGGGTATTTATGTGTCCTAGTAGAACCCTGGGAGTGTTAGCCAGCGCCACCACTCACATACCTTGGCGGCGGACGTGGAACATCCTTTCTGCCGCAGGCGTCACGAGAACGTAATCTTTTTGGGTGAAGGCTACTGGTTGGTAGAGCATCGCACGCGAAATGCGAAGGTTGTGGGTTCGGTACCCACCTGCGGCAAGTTGTTCTTTCATCCACCTTAATTTCCATTAATTTATCATTTCTTTATTTCATTTATTAAGCACAAGTAATTTCCCCTATGTTCTTGCTGTCAGTGTTTGTTGGCTTCTTATGAGATGATCGTTAGTGGCATTAACGAGCGCGAGTATTCTATTCTTCTATCCGCATTCACTCGCGGGAACCATCTGTCCGAAGCATATGCTGCTTCCTTTACCTCGATTGTATCTTTGAAATCCATGTCAATGTACAGGACGTCAAATTCTAGTTTTAGTGTGCCTACATATTCCCAATTGCTATTTCGCATCTGCGACACTTGAGTCTGACTGCGAGCATCTCTTACGTTGTGTTACCGGTTACGTACGTCATTTTTAGTATAGCCTGTACTTTCCTGCTTGGTCATGGGCTAGTACGCAGAAACGAAAAAATAAAATCACATATCAAAGAACACGATTCAATCAAACGCCCCGACTAGACCAAAAAAAAAAAAAACTTCCGTAACCTGCAGGATGGTGGCGATCTGCGTTCCGGCGGGCACGAGAGGCGTGAGGTGGGGATGCTTGGCGAGGTCCTCGGCAGAATCGATGCGGGCGAAGGACGCGTGCACCGTTAGGGCGGCCACGATGAGGCTGGTGAAGTACGTGCTGATCACCAGGCTGGCCAAAAGCCACGCGCCGATCACGTAACGCGAGATGCGGCGGCCGCCGAACGTAGTTGTACCTGCGAGTCAGCGGTGAGTGGGGTTCCGGCTACGGGCGGACGCTGCGAGAAACGTGCACAGCAGGCGACGCGGGCAAAATGGAAAGAGCAGACAGAAATGGGACGTATTTCGCTAGAATAGCAGCTTGGGCTTGTTGGTTTTCCATCCTGCTCTGTGGAACGTCTGCTCTGTGGAACGTCGTTCTGTGGAACGTGGAACTCTGTGGCTCTGTGGAACGTCATCCTGGCGAAGCTGCGCACCGACACTACCCTGAAACGAAGAGCAGCAGAAACACGGACGCCTGGAAGCAGTGTCCATACCAGCGGAGTCGAGGCTCTGCCTCACTCGATCCTCGAGATTCTACGTCATGGACCGAAATTTGCCGTCGAGCCGAGGACTTCTACACCGGAACTACTGGCAATGGTGCGACGAGTTGCGCGCGCAGGGCCAGAGTCTGAAAGTTCCAGGTGCCTGTCCGACGGAGTCGACGTGGTTGCCCGTTGCAAAATGGGCACGAACCGCCTACCTGTGCGACAAGTGGTGACGTATTTGAAAGAACATTCCCTCTCGTTGCTTACTTCTGACAAGGAGGGGGGCTTCGCTGTGATGCCGAAAGACGACTACCAATATAAGGCGTTAGAGGCCATAAGTTCTGTTTTTAACAGTCATGAAAAGTCTGTTCTGCGAAAAGCAAAGTCAGCTGCAAAGAAGCTATGCGGAAATCTCAAACTCGACCGCCTTGTGCGTAGCATCGAAACTAGCAAAAAATCATCCCTTGACATGTTTTTCACTGTAAAAACGCATAAACCTGAGTGGCCCCTGCGGGTTATAGTATCTGAGAAGGGCACTTGGCAGAAAACGATTGCCCTGTTTTTGCAAGAAAAACTAAAGCTACTAACTGTTGACGATCCTTTCCAGGTGAAATCCTCAGACGCTGTAATAAGGTTTTTAAAAGACAATTCTAGCACTGACTTTGCAGCATGCTCTGTAGATGTTAAAGATTTATATTATTCGATCCCCCAACATGAAATTTTGGAGTGCGTGGAAGAATGTATAGATGCACACGGTGCTGTCGCTTTTCAGAACGCCTCCGGGGTTTCAACCGGTGGGTTCCTGGAACTCCTTTCTGTATACTTGAAATCCACTTATGTTACGTGGGAAGGGAATGTGTACCTCCAGAAACGCGGCGTCTGTATAGGGTCATGTATTGCGCCAGTACTTAGCGATTTGTTTCTTGCCCAGAAAGATAGATTACTTCAGAACGCCCTAACCAGAACAAACGTCCGGGGAGTCTTTCGGTATGTTGACGATTACTTGGTTCTATGTGATGGCTCTGGCACGAATTCAGATGACGCAGTTTCGGAGGCACTAACATGCTTTAGTCATGCGCTTCAGCCGCTTGCTGTTACCCACGAGGTCCCCACGCAAGGGTCTTTGAGATTCCTTGATCTCCGGCTCGAACTCTCCAAAGGGAAGGTCTGCTGGGCCTATGAACCCAGAGGCGACAAGGCGCCACTGCCATTCGAATCAGCGCATTCAAAACTAGTGAAGAGAGCAATTGCAAACCTTTGTCTAACAAATGCGCTCAAAAAATCGTGCATCCACGCAATGGAACAAAGTTTTTGTCGGCAGGTTGACCGGCTTACTAGGGCTGGTTACCCGTCGCACCTTCTTGTGTCCGTTGCGGAAAAAATGAGCAAGAACCTAAAACTCGAGCGTGCCCATGGCGAGCCAGGTAGCGAGAAGCCAAAAGAAAAACGACGGACCGTGGCCCTGCCATACGTGCACAACCTATCTCACCGCCTGAAAAAGATTGGGCGAAAAGCTGGAGTCAATGTAGTGCTTACTGCCCCGAAAAAACTAAAAAGCCTCTGCCGACGCGTCAATGCTGAAGAGCCGATAAACCAGGAAGGGTGCACGACTAATCACCAGAATCGTTTTGTGGAGTGCGCAGAAGCCGTTGTGTATTCAATACCTCTGAAATGTGGAAAAAGGTATATAGGGCAAACTTCTAGATGCACAAATGAGAGACTGAAGGAACATAAACTTAGCGTCGAGCAGGCTAACAGGAATCTAGGCATACATATCAGGGATTGCCCCTCAAAAGATTGCGCCGCAGAATTTAGACGCTGTAAAGTGCTGAAGAAACACAATGACCAGCTGGTCCGGGAGATAATTGAGGCAGCCGAGATTACCAGACTTCGTGATCAATGCGTTAGCACGCCGTCCTTGTTATTGACAAAAAAAGAACTTGAGCTTTTGCACGTGCAACCGCTATCTTGAGTGCATAAAAGAAAAAAGTGCTTGTTTCACATGATGTGCGATCACGTGACTGCGACACATGAGGGCAATGTTTATAAAAAGCCGTGTTTCTTTCGGAATAAACGTTGTTGAAAGTCAGCGCTTGTGGTGTCTTCTTGTCTCGTCCCTTGTCTATATTTTGCGCTGTTACTAGCAGAAATGGGACGCAACGTTACGTTCCGACAAACGTTACACTCCCCTGTGTGCGGGGAGCGAGCGAGCTGAACAATTAACGCTGGGCCCGCGAATCCCAGAAGCGACGAGTGCCTTTTATTTTTGCTTTTTTTTTTGCTTTGCAGGAACCACAATCGTCGCTGCTCAGAAGCGGTGTGCCCCCTGACGCCTCTGCATTTGCCGCGGTCTCTGCACCTCTGTGCGCTGGAACTATGGTGTTAAATTAATGTTCCGATTTCTTGCGGAGGAAGTACTTCGTACACAGTACGTACTTCGTTTTGCTGTTACACTCTCGCTCTTTCTGAAATGTTCCTCGATCGGTCTCGCTTGCAATCACGTGACCAGTTATGCTCATGTTCTTCTTCAGACGCACTGGCTATGTACGTCCGCACCCAAGCAGTATTGTTGCGCCTCATTCTGATGCCACTTCGCGCTCTCTTTTGGTAAGACACTGCAGCTCGTGTGGTTGTGAGCTTTTTTTTCAGAATTTCGTTACTGTGTTGAGAAAAAGAGATATGACCTTGTAGCCTCATTATTGAAGCAACGAAAAGTGCAAATGTACACACCGAGTGTGTGAGCGTGAACACGCCTTTGCTGTAGCATTGCCAAAAAGTGAGACAGTTGTTTTTTATATAATGGTATACGTAATGCACTCATGACACCTTTGCTTCCGCACGAGTGGTATATGCATGCATATGTCTCGAATGAAACCATTGTTTGATATTAGCGCTTGTGTGCGTACAATTTATTGTCCTCGTCTGTCATCGAGCCTCAAAATGCCCGAATAGCTGAAATCGTGCTTCACCGTTTTGCAACTTTTTTTTTTCTATTTCTGCCACCTTAACGGCTAATTGAACTTTCAGCGCCACAAAGTGCACTAATGCAAAAAAGAGAAAAAAGAAAACCGAATGAACGAACGAAAAAAAAAGTCCTCGCTTTTCATACATTATAGCAGCTCATATTTGCATTATAGTCTCAGGCCCACATGGTTTGACTTATTTGACGGACTGGCCTCCGCTTAAAGCGGCACCTATCTCACACTTGTCGGCAGACTTTCTGGGCAATCAGGGCAGATATGTGTGCGCTACTCTTGAGCCGGTCGTTGGAAAGAGACAAATGCCGCGAGACTAGGTCCCTTAAATAATGATGATGATAATAATGATTATTAGCTCATGCATTCTCAAGGACCGCGAATGGACATACGCCCAGGCATCATGGCGAAAGTAGAAGGCATGCGCCGGAACACTCAGTGATCAATGATGGCTCTGCATTCATTGCGGAGTTTATTTCCAGTATATCCACACAATTATTTCCAAGTGTGGATGGGAGAGCAAACGAGGATAGCCGATATTCTAGTTGACTTTAGGAGGAAAAGATGGAGCTCAGCAGGCCATGTAATATGCAGGGCGGATAACCGATGGACAATTAGAGCTGCATAACGGATGCCAAGGAGGCGGCAAGAAATTATGTGGGGTGCTGAAATCAGGAAATTTGCAGGCGCAAGTTGGAATCAGCTAGCGTAAAACGGGGGTAATTGTTGATTGCTGGGGGAGGCCTTCGTCCTGCAGTGGACATTAAAAAAAAATAGGACGAGGGTTGACGAGGAGGAGGGCGATATAACCGGTTACAGCGCATCCCTTGCAGTATAGGACATGCCAGTTAAGAGGGCTTTATCAGCTCCCGAGCTAGAAGAACGGAAACGACGCCAGTAGAAGATACCAATTGTACTTCAATGTCGATATATCCAGACCAGTGAGTGCCTGGTTTCCGGAGCTTATGAAATAGGCGTTCGGTGTCCAAACTGTCGTCAAAGACTTTGTACACATAGCGCCAACAGGAGGGTCACGGACCATGTGTTTGTTTGGGGACTTGCCGATATTAAAGCACTTATTTCGTGTCCTGCTTCGCCATCCATAGACCCCTCATATGTGCAGTTGGCAACGAACCCGAAGCAATGGAAATCTCATAATGACCTCTGCAGATTGTCGATAAAAGCGTCTTCAGCAATCCGGTGGGTCGCTACGTTGCTTGAATACTACCCGCCTTAATATCAACAGTCATGGTGAGATGGGTTCTGGTGGAATGTTCTTTTTTAATAGTTGGAACAGATTTTTAAAAAGACGCAGGCGATAACGCTGTACCGCCTTTGCAGATGCATTTATGGAAGAATGAACATTCCCTGAATAAGAAATCCCAAATGTCCAGGGGGTGTTAACAACGGCCTGCTGAGGTGCGCCCTCAGCGTGGATAAGTTGGACGACGGCATGGGCCAGCTACCATCTAATTCATGCCCGACTCCAATCTTGACAACTGGTAACGAACGGTGGGATTGAGCCCCCAATCCTAACAGTAGCTAATTAAAAATATTCATTAATCAACTTTTTAAATGTGATCTTTACGGCACATCTTGCAATTGAGAAGTTGAAACAAAGCTAAATTAAGTCACGTTTGCTTATCAGAAATGCAAAGGCTGCCCCCAACTTTCAATACATCACTCCTTAATCTGCACTACAATACATTAGTATACAAACATTGTTTGTTGGCTTCTTATGATACTGCTATACATTGGTGTGTTAGTGTTCTAGTTAACAGTTTCCAATAAGTCCCCCTTTAGCATTCCGGGGTAACCTTAACTTGAACGTCAATGTATATTTTGGCCGATTTGGGGACGGATATGTTGAAAGTTGTGCTATATTAGAATTCCTGCTAAGCAGACGTGATTAGACTACTACTAGGCTTTAATTTCGGAATTGCAACATGCGCCCTAATGTGAATAATAAAAAAAATTATAGTTAATTTTCTTATTAGCTATCTGGACAGTGTCATTTTTCCATAGAGATAATTTCATAGCGAGTAATAATTTCATGGAGGTAAAATACACTTGGCCTATATGAGTGGATACGTATGTGCGCGTGAGTGATCGAGCATGTGTGTGTTCCACTGGTGGAGGACGGAGTAAAAATATCATGGAATCGTTGAATCTCAGGTCGTGCGAAGCAATCGTGATCGGCCTGTTACATACTGTTACGATTGACGTTTAGCACTGTTCACCCGGCATCCCTTCTAGACGATTAATGCTTCACCGGCAAGCGTCCAGCTATGAAATGACCTTCACGATGTATCATCGTTCTCTCCGGACCAGGGAGCTGGTTACTAAACCAGCGTAACCAAAGCTGATGGGCGAGACGAGCGCCTACCTGCACGTGACTGGACCCGACATAGACGGTGACACGCAAACAAAGGCGCTGACGTCTAGGCGCCCACAGCCACCGTCCTTCGTGAAAGCAACAACCATACCGTGAACACCACTCTATCGGAGCTATCTAGCGGAGCATCACGAATGGTCCACTAATTGATCAAAGCAGCCGACGTCGAGGATTTACGTGGGAACGACTTCGACATCAAGTTCCCATCATACCTTGCTGGTGAAGCAGTGCACTGACACATACACAGTGAAGACACACAAGAAAAGACGACACTCGCTGCTTGTGTGTCTTCACTGTGTCCGTGCCAATGCACTGCTTCACCAGCAAGGTATGACGATTAATCACCAGCTAGCCCAACTTTCCACATTATTGAACGTCAAGTTCCCGGCTTGCCTCGTATGCGGGTGCGAACGCGCAACATTGGACCCGGGGCGACGATGCGACGTCATAGGCGGGATTTTGCGAATAGTTCAACGATTGTGGTTGACCGAGAAGAAGAACAGTGAATTTCCCCAACGAGAGAAAGGGGGAAAAGAATTGCATAAAAAGTGGATCTGGAGTGTTGTGGTAGAGTGCTTCGACTCTTACTAGAACTCCTAGTCGTACGGGTGCTCTGACTAGTGCGCGTGGTCCTATTCATGCTTGTAGCTACTACTCGAAGTCGCGCAAGTTCATGTAAAGTCTCATCATGTAAATTTGTAAATAAGCCCTTTTTCTCATCCCTTGGACGTCGCCCCGGACCCCTCGATCGCACGGCACCTGGCACATTATCAGCCACGGAACCATAATGGCCTCTCGGAGGCATGCAGAGTCGCAACAGCTGTATGACAGCGATGGGATACGCTACCCTGCGTCGCAAAAATACAAGCAAAAAAAAAGTCACCCACCTTGTCCCAAGAGGCTGCCGATCAAAGCCCAGAAGATGGATGCAACCTTGCCCGCTTGCTTTCGAACCTCGCCGTCAGCCGTGGCAGATGTGTGCTTCAGCGCAGGAATTATGAAGCTTAGTGCAATCATCGAGATCAAAAGGCAGACCCACGTCTGTAACAGACCCATCGGGCTCGTGAAATTTGTGAACATCATTCGATCATTCGATAGAGATAGCCTTGCTCACCAAGTATTTAACCTTGCAATAAACCGCGGTTAGCGCATTGACCATATTACAGCTACGGACACGGTCACGCAAACGTAACGCCCTTTTTAAAAGATAAAGGCAAGCGCAAAGTTTAACGTCGTGAACAGCTAAGTGCGTGAAGGTTAAAACGGGGTCATTAAGGACGTTTGTCTCGTGCAAGTAACTATATAAGGACTTGCATGAGAGCAAAGCCCACTCACGGTTAAATCAAATGCGCTGAGGATGCCGAAGTTTCCAGTGGCAATATCTTTCACTCCGCTCGTGATTCCTATTTCAGGGTAGTCGAATATGTCCGAGACGAGAAGTTCATCTCCGAAAAAGAAGTCTTCCATATTGAACGGGCCAAATCCGATGTTCGCTCTCTGAAAGACAGCCCATTTATACGATTGATCTGGAAAGCTGAGTCAACGAGGTGTCAATAAAAGCCTCAACGACTTACATTTAGAACCGCATCCCTCAGCATGCCCGTGTACACGCCTTCCGGACTCTTGGAACCCCACAACATGTCTGCAGGCTTCACGATGTCGTAGCTGAAAGTATCAAGCATATCCTGTATACTTTTTGTCACAACGTTTGAGGTTCGCTGTCAGTTGTTCTGATTGCCAGCGAAGCTAGATGCAGCTATAAAAAAGTTACAAAGTTGCACCCGAAAGGGCGTAACTTTGCCTACATTCTAAAAGAAGTTTGCACCCTTTGGGGTGCATATCTGCCACACAACAATAATTGTCGTCTGCCTTGATGCGTTTCCTTTCTTTAAAACGCCGCGCCCGCTACTTTCCTGTCGGGAATGCTATGTCATGCTGATAACGCGCATGCCATCCGTTACTGGAAAGTACCGGGCTCGCAGCGTTAAAGAAAGGAAACGCATCAAGGCAGATGACGATTATCGTTGCATGGCAGATATACGCCCCCAAAGGGTGCAAACTTTTCTTAGAGTGTAAGAGTGTATGAAATAATATTGGTTGAACATAGCAAACTTTCGGCAACGTTAACTTTTCGCTGCTGCATTTCTATTGCAATCAAGATTAATGCCTTTTCGCACAATCAAAAGGTACCTCGAAGTTTCCTCCCGCAGTGCGAGTAACCAGCGAAGTGAACAAGAGATGGCAGCGCCGGCGCTTGCGTCGTATTGCGTCGCGCTGGAGGATATCTCTGGCGCGTGCAACGCATTCGATGATATTCGGCCTTTCTCAGCCAGTCGAGTCGGGCTGAGTCACTTGCGTTTCGCGAGATAGCGATAACGTGGCCTAGAACGTGCGATCATCACCACTGGTAGGTCGCGTATGTCGTCTGAAGGTAGAATGAATGAATGAATGAACTTTATTCCCCTTTTAAGAGAGGGGAGGGGCCGGGGGAGAGAGGGAGGTCTAAGTACTCCAGTCCCAGTAGGTGTCCGTCATCACATTATGTGGCTAGACGTCCGTCTACCAGTCGTGGTAGGCCTCCGCTACCCCCTCAGCCCACCTCAAAACTCGGTCCTGTAGGGTGGGATCGGAGCTGCGCAGGGCAGTCTCCCACAGCTCCTCACTACTAATTAATGGTTTGAGCGTGCACACTGTAAACGGAAATCACTCCGAGGTGGGAGTATACTGCTTGTCCTCTAGCGACCCCCCGGTTCGGAGTTTATTATGCTCCGTATGATCGGAGTAGAATTTTTACTCCGTACGAGCGGAATTATTGCGTGGAATTATGGGAGTTTTTTTCTGTCTTTTCTTTATTTTTTGCTTTGCAATTGACGGAGTTTTTTCGAGGTGCAACGGGAGTATAAAAAGAGGCATCGACGTGAGTTAGCGCGAACATGTTTACATGCAGAGGCTGCTGGTCAAATTTTGAATTATGCACACGACATTGCGTCAAATTCGACGAAACAAGTCAATGAAAGCACACATATCATGACGTACATAAACATTTCAGAAACGCCCAATGCAGAAATTTGAAAGACATCCAATGTACACGCGATACTCAAGAAGCAACGGTGCCAGTATATATAGCCACGATACTGTGTGCCCCGAAACCGCCTAGGGAGCAGCTGTGCTGTTTTCAAAATTACGACTCACATGCTTGGTCATACGAGATCTGCCTCTCTGAAATTAACAAAATACCTTAATCAACACAAAACTGTTAGTTCAATATAGTGAGAAAAAAGTTAATGGCGTACTTTTTCAAAATTATCATGCCATTCTGTGAGTGCTGAAGCGACTTCGCACACTGCCGGCGTTCGCGGCCAAAAAGTAGTGCGTTAGTTATACAGTAAGCAAGAAAAACTAAGTGCATGTGCTGGATAGCAAAATTAAATTTTTGCGATATAGTGGTAGCGTAGCAAGAAATTATTACGTGTGAGCATGTCCCGCAGCAGCCGACGTAACACCGAAAAATGCGCAGTCATACATTTTATACGCCGCACTACTTTCTCTGCGTCCAAGCAATCTGTCTGGGTTGCGAAAAGGAGTTACATCGCTGATCTGTCGAGTGAATCCCTAAACTCGGAGCCAGCAGGCATGTGTCTAAATCAGTGTCTCGGATAGAGCGTAATGTTAATGCAATATCGGAAGCATCGACGTGACCAAAACCTATATGCGCGATAACAATTCGATTCACATCGCTCAATAAGAAGCTTTATTTTCAGTACGCATACTTATGTCCCACCGTTTTTCTTCGGGCGAGGATATCCGTTCACAGATACATAAAAACAGTTGCTTGCACTCCGGTCTTTCTCACTGGCAACACAGCACCGCAACGAACTTGGGTTACGCCATTCATGCGCGACTATATAGCACGGATGTCGTCGCTCAAACAGTGGCTGCTGTTGCCATTGCTACGCGGTCCTTTCAAACACTACACTGGGCGTTGTTAGCATGCACTCAAAAGGACATAGAAGTCGCATTTCACGTACTGAAGAACACAAGACAGGGTGACGCAGCACGAAAACACAGCCAGAACGTGAGCCGACATCACGAGCCAGTGAGCAGCTTCGAGGTATACCTAAGCCTTTTTCCGCACTTGAAAACGTGGCTCTTGCAATCATCGTTGTCAGCAAAGTGATCACAGCTAATGTACTTGAAGCTGAGATATAGTGAGCTTCAGGCATGCCTATAACACTTTCTGGAAGGAGATACGGGAAACAAATTGACGAAACGCTGCCACGGAACGACACTTCACACACGTAAACAAACCGTCAGCCATGAGCACTGCCCGCTCCGCCGAACGCGCCCGGTCGCTGGCGAGGCGCACAGCCTCATGGGAAGCGCCACGTGACAAACCTGTATCGGCGGAGGGGAGTTTTTTAAAACTCCCTGTCGGAGTTTCACGGGAGAACAAGATTTTTAAGCGGAGCAAAATCGCGTCATGTCGCCTTAATACTCCCGCAGCTAGCCAGCGGAGTGAAACGAGGGGATGGCGCTGTTTTGCTCCCATACATCGGAGTAAATATTTGAGGAGGGGAGGTTTTAGGGTACATCACCTCTTAAAAACTCCCAGGTGGGTTTATTTTCGTTTACAGTGCAGCGGGGGGGGGGGGAGTTTTGATGGGGCATTGCCAAATTATATGGGAGAGATCTGTTATCGGGACAGGGCAAAAGTGACACTTGGGTGATGGGTATGTGGCGGGAAAGAATAAGTGCAAAGTGCGCGGGGTAAGAAAAGTGCGAGTTTGTAGTTGGCGCCACAGTATTTCTCTCTGGCGCTTTCTAGGCACAGAGAGAGGTGGATACATTAGGCGTTGGTGTCTGTAATGTGTGCAAATTTCATGGAATGTGATGAGTGTGTCGTTATTTGTGTGTTGTTAGGAGTCATTGGGTTCTAGAGTTAGGCCCAATTTTGCGGCCACTCGGTCCGTGAATCTTCGAGCAGCGGCATGAGCCATTTCGTTGCCTTGGAGTCCTTGACGTGCTGGAGTCAAGACGAGAGCGATGTCGTTTTCTGGTGGGTGAGCGACAAGTAGAGAGTGCGCGAAGTTGTTAATGTAGCCGTTACTGAAGTTCCGAATAGCAGCCTTAGAGTCACTAATGATGACGTCGCAATCGGGTAGCCCCGATTCGAATGCAATGGCGGCCTCTTCCGCGTCGTCCGCCGAGGTGGTCTTGACTGATGCTGAACAAACAGTGTTGCCTTGGTTGTCTACGACCGCTAGAGCATAACGATGTCTAGTGGTGTAGGCTGCAGCGTCCACATAGTAGACTCCTTCAGCCTGTCCATAGCTGCGTTGTAGCACCTTGGCTCGAAGTTTGCGGCGTTTGACGTGAAATTCGGGATGCATATGTTTCTAGGCAGGGGCTGGATGTGGTATTGGCCGTCTATGTTCGGAGGAATTTGATGTCGCTTGCCCTCGTTGAATGGTGGATCATGATGAAGTTGTCTCAGGATCTCACGCCCAACTTCAGTGGTGGTGAGTCTGCGGTATTGCGATGATGGATGTGCTTCGGTTAATTCTTGAAGGGTATTTAGTGTGGCCGTGGCCATCACCCTTTGTATGTATGCTCTAATTTTAACACCAAGAGTGACTTTGTTATCTTGCGGATCAAGCAATTCACAGTATCCTCTTCCTGTCTAGAGAGTGGGAGATATGGTAGTGCGAAGGTGATTTCGCTTAAGACAAAAGCCTTGATTAGCTGAATTAGCTCCTTCGAATACCTCCGTGTTTGTTGGATATCCTCCCTATCAGGCGTAGCGTATTGTCTACCGTTGTTTGTAGTGCTTGCAAGGTATGCTGATTTGCTCGGTTGCGTTGGAGGTGTAATCCTAGGACCCTTATCCTGTCCACGTGTGGTATAGGGTGCCCTTCAATCGTGAGTTAGATATATGGGGGTGAAGTCCTGAAGTGTCTCGTGGGGGGCAGAATGGTAAGCTGTGGTTTGGTGGGGGAGCACCTGAGATTCAACTCGTGGCCTACTTGTTCGACCTGATCAATTTCTGCTTAGAGGGTAACTTGGATGTGCCCGTCAGAACCTCCGGTCATCCACAGCGTAATATCGTCCGCGTACAGTGTGAATCGGAGGCCAGGAATCTTCTTGAGAGTGAAACCTAAAGGTCCCATAGCCAAATTGAAGAGGAGGCGGGGAAAGTACTGCCCCGTGGGGCGTGCCAGTGCTTCCTAAACTTATCTGACCAGATTGTTCGCTGCCTAATTGGAGTGTATAGCGTATATAGCGGTAGATTCGTTCCCCGCAGTTTATACTGCTAAGTTCGCGTAGTATGGCCAAGTGGGACACGTTATTGAAGGCGCCCTTGAGGACGAGGCCGAGCGACGCTTGTGTGTCACGTGCGTCGCTCGGTTCGATAATGTCTTCTTTGAGCCTTAGCATGACATCCTGACAAGAAAGAGATTTGCGAAAGCCAGTCATTTCCGAAGGGAACAAGTGATTATGTTCGATGTGTTTGGAGAGGCGTAGGTGGATTACGTGCTCCAAGATCTTCCCTATGCGTGAAGTGAGAGAGATTGGACGGAAGTTATCAATGTGAATTGGCTTATTCGGCTTTGGAATGAAGATCACCATGGCTGCTTTCCATTGTTGGGGCATCTCCCCCTCTTTGAGACAGTGGTTGTAATACTCGGTGAGTTTGCATATGGATTGCTCATCGAGGTTGCGAAGCGTTTTATTGGTCACAGAGTCTGGGCCTGGTGCCGTGGTGGTTCGCACTTCGTTGAGGGCATGGCGAACCTCGGCTTCTGTGATGGGACTGCAAAGCTCCTCATTGGGTTCACCAGCATAGTCGGGCATGGGTATGTGCGTAGAAGGGGTATATGTTTGGAGGCCAGGTTGCTGAACATAGTCGGCAGGTCGGCTGCATGTTCATGCAGCAATTCATTCATGTGCGTCCTAGACGTGGTGGGGTCGAGCAGGTGCCGGAACAATTGCCAGGTCTTTTTAGTGCTAAGATTACCATGCGCTCCTTCGCAAGCCAGAGTCCACTGCTATGCCGCCAATTTGATTGCGTATTGTTCGATCTGAGAGTCTAATTTAGCAATTCTGATTAGGAGTTTGTGATGTTGTTAGCCATTTCCTAAGTAATGCTTGCTTCGCTTCCCGCATGTGTAGGTAGAAAACCAGCGCGTTGGCGCCAACCTACGATGACTCATTCCGTTTCCTGGGTACACGCATCCTAGCTAATGAAGCAGATGACGGCTTGTACGCAGCATACGACGGATGCGAGAAGCGTTTTCGACGAAGTAATCATGCGCTTTGAGCTAGCTGCTTTGTTTTCCCTGCGGAGGAAAACTGTTTTGCTTTGCCGAGAATCTTACGTTCAGTGCCTTCATTTCGGTTTCTTAGGCAAAATTAAGTTGGCGTCGCGTTACGAAAGCAAAATTGGGCCATCAGCGCCATTTTATTCGCGTCGCGTCTACGTCACGCATCGAAGAAACTGGCGGAATGTCCAGAATAGCGCCCCAGTATTCATTTCAACAAATAAAAGCACAAAACAAGCGTCAAAACCGCATGATGGATGATAAGGTTCCTATGAACAATGTCAGGCCCGTTCCTTTTCCCCACGTGTGTCCCGGTAAAGATTACGGTTGCATAAGCTGCTCCGGTGGGAAAGGGGCAGCGGCAGCTTACGAATCATTGAGTGACATCAACAAATTTACTTCATATATAAAAGGCAGGCCTGCCTAGCAACGCATTCAATGCAAGACCGCTATGGCTGGGCCACGCCAAGACTCCCTAAGAGCAGCGTGAATAGAATGAACGTCGAAGAGTGCAGAATCGTAATGCTCAACAACGGTGTCTTGCTAAGACTAGGCAGAACAATAAAACATTTCATATCCCTATCGACGGCATTTGAGCGGTTTTGTAACAGCTTCGCTGGCCATCCACTTTAGCAGGGTCGCGATGGCAGTCAATATTTTTCTTTCTTCTTATTTTTTTGTTTTTTTCTTTTTGTTTTTGAATAAGCGTGGCCTCATCCTAGATCGGTGAAACTATATTTGGTCGTAGTGTTCAGAATAAAGTACAAAAACTATGCAGCAGATTCAGCGAGTTGGAATATATATAGAGCGAAGCTTTGTGTGAGTGTATAAAGAGTCGAAACGCACGCACACGCGCACACAGGCACGGACGCACACGAATTATGCCGAGCCTTTTGTGAAGCGGAGTTGCTGACAAAGAGTAAGTACGACGGACACCTTGAACGCATTATGGTTTCAGAGGCAGCATGCGAATACGTACGTAGCCCAATTCGAATCCATTATATCCGCAATAAGCGTTTACTTCCTCATTAGCGTTCAGCCGCGGATGCGCGGAGGCGAGCGCCATGTGGTGGTGTTGCAAAGAGCCCATCGGCACGCGCGGCGCGCGTACTCCGCTGTGATTGGTTGGCCTGTTCGGCAAGGGGACAGCCAGGCCGCAGCCGCGGGCACGAAACCCGGCGAAGTTCGCAAAGTTTCGATTTTAAAACGTGATGATAGCTGGCGTGTTACAGCAGCTAGAACTTCGAGCGACGCGATATCACGCATCCTGCTTTCTCGAACGTGTAAAAAAACAGACGCCGCCATGTTACGCATGTAAGTTGGACACTATAGGCAGCCAAAAAGCAATCACAGATCATGCAGTTGTGTCTCTAAGCATACTCTCGCAATTTATGATGCCGTATTTCTCTTCGAAAGTCAATGTTAGCACAGCAATTCTCCGAAGTTTTGCAGAGAGAGAAACGTTTAGTAGCGACAGCAGGTTTCGGTTATGTCTCAGAGGCTAGCTTTGGGCATAATTCACTTAAAATGAATGCGGAAAGACATCTTTCCAAGTCGAAATCAGGCAGGTGTTCCCAAGGCTACGAACGTGTCCGGCAACGTGATACATTCTCTGCTAAGGTACCACTGCCTCGTGTTTGATCATATGCGGAGAGCTCACTGCGGCAATATGTGTCCGCTTGAAATCGAGAATCGGATGGAAACCTGTCTGGCCGGGAACGCACGTGACAACAATTAAAGGGACACTAAAGTGAAAAGTGATTTCTTCTGCATCAGTAAATCAGCGTTCTACAACACCAAAAACACCACTCTTACAACGATAAGACGTTTGGTAAGCCAGAAAAAGCGCAAGAACGAAATGCGGGTGGCGACGCCTACTTGAGTTCCCGCACCTGGGGGCTGTGACGTCTTGGATTTTGATGGCATCTTCTAGGGCCTACTAATTATATAAAACGGTACAGATTGACTATATTGTGTTCTAAAGGAACCAAATATTAAACATGCCAAGTTTCGGGAACCTTTATTCAGCCAACGCGGCCCAAATGCGAAAACAAACTTTGGAATCCCTGACGTCACGCTGACGTACAGGCGCTGGCGTTTCGGCGCGAAATTCAAATACTGATACTTAGACCTTCATTTTCTCATCTAATATATTCAAACTATTTTCTTGAAATGACTGCCTGCAGGTTTCTCAAACAATGCTTTATTAGTCTAAACTGATTTATTGTTTCCCTTTAGTGTCCCTTTAAGAACGGACGCCGACTACGAAAGTTTATGAAAGACGTTTCGGCTCCCGCACGGGAAGCCTTCTTCACGATAAAGTTGAAGGCGGTCGTGGTCCGAATACGTTCGCTTTGAGAAGTGACGAGAGTATTCTTTTTCCTTGAGTCCGGACCACCGAGCACACAGTTAATCGCAATGACGGCAACTTACCCCACGTGTACGCACGTGGCTTACGCCACATCTTAAAGTGAGCTGTAGCGTTATCAATATCTCGCCTTCCAGAAGAAACTACAATTCCTTTTGCTTCTTTCTTCTTTTTCTTTTTTATTTCTCTTTTTTCGCCCTCGCAATTGTCACAGTTCTTATGCGCAGAACACGTATTTTCGAGTCGATACATCAACGCCATGCTCAAAATTTCGCCATCGCGAAAACCAACCGAGAAAACGATACACATTATCACTTCCACCTCCTCCCCCGACATTGTCGACGTATTAAACGTCTTCTTACTTATGCGTGCCATGATTGGTTGAAGATTAGGCTACGCGCAACGGGTGTGTGAAAAGCAGCCGGCATTGGAGTGACCGTCACAGACACCTGTCCCCACGACAGACGGTGGACGCAGTGGCCACGTCGGCACCGCGGCAATCACTTCTACAGCTCTGCCTGGAACGAGGATTCCCCATGGAGGGCGAGTTGGTTTCTGTCGAGCTGCTTCGTCTGAACTGCACGCGAGGCCACAATCGCGTCTGTCAGCTGCTGCGACACCTGACAGCCTGCAACGAAGTCCTGTGGCACGCGGGTCTTCAGCTCACAGAAGACAAGAGAGACGAGCTCGGAGAAGTGAGCGTCGTGATTGTGCCAAGCATTCGCCGCCGATTACAGAGCCACACCGAGCGGGTGGCCATCTTCCTCCTGTGCCGCCTGATCGCTGAGCACCGGTGCATTGTGTCTGCAGAGCTGCACTACTCGATGGCAAACGAAGGTCCGCTGGACGCAGTCCTGGCGTCTTCGTCGAGTCTGAGAAGACTCAGAGTCTCCGGAATCGTGATAGACGAGCCGGCAATCCGCAACCCATGCACCGACAGATTCTGGTCCTTGCACTACGCTGGCGAATTCGCGTGCCAGCATGTCGGTGGCCATTGCGGTGAGAGAATGACGATCCCCAATTGCCTGCTCACAAGAGACGGTGCCGCACTCACGTCATTGGACGTGGCGGCAACGAGAATGAGCCGTCCCACGGCCGGGAAGCTCATCGATGCGCTCATCGATAACAGCACGATCACGGAACTCGCCGTCGGAGCCTGCGTCTTTTCGTGTGGCCCCCGGAACCAACCGTCAGAGCGGTTTGTGCAGTATCTGACCAAGAAAGACGCGACCCTTCGTAAACTCACTCTGAGCGCGGTCTACTTCGATACCACACCAGGAGGGCCCATCCTCGTGCAGGCCATCTCCGCAATGACAACGCTGCACGAGTTCGCGGCAGAGTTTTATGTCGGAAGCCGAGACTGTGCGCTCTTCACGAGAGTGATTGCCGAGAGTCGTAGTCTCCGCACGTTGAGCCTGCGATTCACGGGCTTCGGCGATGGACTGATTAATCACCACCCACTTGAACGCGCGCGCGCGGTCACTGCTCATGCTTGGGCATCGGCGTTGCAGAGAAACACAACTCTGGAGGAGCTGGTCCTGGACATCTTGTGGTCCACTACCGAAGACTGCTGCATCTTTCTGCGATCACTGACGCGCAACCGCTCCATCCATAAATTGACCTTGCACAGTCTTCCCCACGACGGTGGCCTGCGCGATGTCTGCGGCATGATACGGGAGTGCGGACTCGCCCACAGAGTCTGCATCGGCGACCATCGCGTTGGACCTCGAGATCTTCCGAAGCTTTCGGACTGTCGCGAAGTGACGGCCGTCGTTCTTAGTGACGGATACCTTCGCGGCAGGACTGAACTCCGAAGCGCCTTGGATGTCTTGGGTACTTGCAGCCACGTCACATCACTTAGCGTACTTCTCGACTTCTTCCTCGACAGCGTTTATGAGTCACTTTTCACTTACATAAGAAACGCCCCCGCGTTGAGAGCAATTGAGATCAGTGTCTGGATGGAGGACGTCGGCGACGACGAGTCTCTACGTGATTCTATGTTTGACATGTGCGACGCCTTCTCTTCGAACCTCGGCATCGCCAAGATCGTGCTGCAGTCAACGGTGGAGTTGGACGATGATGTCTACCCGGTGCTCGCCCGTGCCGCCACGAATCCCCGTCTTCACGAGCTCACTTTCAAGGACTTCGGCGAAATCTTCTGCGGGGCCTTTCTTGGATGTCTAATGCCCCGTCTGGCCCAGAGATACAACCTGCTTCGCCTCGAAATCAACGATTGCGCACCTGCCAACGCCGAGATGTTCGCTGCCCAAGACATCGTGCGACGTAACCACAGTCTCGTCGAACGAGCGACCAGATTCGTGTTGGGAGACCACGACCCCTACTGCGCGCGGGCCTTCGAGATCCTCTCGGAGCACCCGGTACTCGTTGACAACGTTCGAGCCAGGGCGTCTCTAGGAGGGGAGGCCGAAGCTGCGGCCATGGTCAGTGGCGTCCAGCAGTGTCTGGCCCGTAGCGACGTCCACGAGTACATGCGCGTGACCGGCGTGGTCAAGGAACGCGTCGAGTGCAATGCACGGCACGACGGCAGCATGCAGCTGGACCAATTGAACTACGACTGCTGGATTCACATTCGCCGGTACCTGAAGGTAGCCGACGTATTGGAACCCTGAAGGGAGTTCGCCAAGTCATTCTTTGTGCAGCAGCACCTTCGCCGAAAGATCGATTTGGAGTCTGCTCCCCGATGACCCCAATGCTGGCGTTCATGGAGCCTTCACAGAGCCCCATAACGAGCGGTCGACATACCATTGTGCTTTAATTATGCCTCGAATGGTTACACTTCCTGATGCAATGTGTCGTGCTCTCGCCAGAGGGACTTGTGTGTAGCTAACGGTACCAATCGGAACTCGCTCCCGCGTTGACTTATATCGTAGGCGACAAATGCGTCCGGAGACGAGTTTGAGGCGACGTGTGATTTCGGGACGTGGAATGCACGCGCCCATTGTTTGTTCGAGCCATCCCGTTTCATTTTTCGGTATTCAGTAGCATCATAGACATTTTAGTCTTCTCATTTTAGAGCTTTCTTAGGACTCGAGTCGCAGGCTGAAGCTCGACACCATGGGTCGTCCTTTACCGCTTGCTCTTAAAGCTTATTTTCAATCCGTCCTTCTGAGGAGGGAGACTGAGAGGGAGCATCATTTGCGACGTCTGGTATAGATTCACTATCTATGTACGTGCCGAGTGCGAGTTGATAAAGACACCTGCTTTTAATGTCTTATCGCTCACTTTCATCTGCCGCATCGGCGGCCTCAGGACAAGGCGATATGTCCAGCTGCAAATAATGACGCATGGGGAAAGTTGTAATAAAGGTTGTTCTTTTTTTTAACAATCGCTAGTCTGAACTTTTGAGTGTTCCAGTAGACTGCTGATTGGTCGCTTGCCATCGGCGTCTGTTGAAGAATCGTTGAATCTGCTTCCTAAATGTAAAATCCCGACATTGCTGCGAGGCAATCGCATCACAAACACGCAGCTTTGCATATGCACTTATTAAACACGCACGTTTCCTTCGCAGAAATAGTGGTTCGCATCATCTTGTGCAGGTTTGTACCGACGTAGGTATGCAGGATTGCCAGCATTATTGGAAACTTGGATTGGACATTACTTGAGGACAATTGACTCTTGTTGAGACTGCCGGATACGCGAGGAATTAACATGCTCATCTGGATAAACAAAAACTAAATCTTCAACAGCAGACGAAACTTGAGGTCAAAGGCTGGGGTATGTCGATTGCCGTTGCAAAGTGGCGTGCATGTCGGTAGGCAAAATATTGGACGACATAACGGAAACTACTTTTAATGACGAAACTATTGACGATGCGACAGCGATACTTCCGACAAGTGTCAATATTTGCTTGCCACAAATTTCACACGGTTTCTTTTATACCTTGTTTATAACTATGTTCAATAAAACCATCTACAGGCTCAACAGTTCTGTGCATTCGGCTCCTATATCTGCTGTACGCTCGTATCAGCTGATGTGCCTTGATGCTGACCAATGCTACCACAACAAAAGCCTTTACTCAGTTTTTCAAAATTATAATGCGGCCATTTGTTATTCGCCATCTGAGTGACGCCCCTCATACAGAACAGCTTAGCCAGCATAAATATCGGTAAATAGGAGAGAGTGTTCGACCGTAAAAGAGGAAAGCTTGCTGACTGCACCGTTACTGTCTACACCGCAAGGATCACTCCTTAACCTTGGTCGGCACTGTCGAAAAGTAGGGAAATAGGATAAAAAAGATGATGCTAAAAGAAGAGTGTGCTCGTTAATATAGGAACTCGCGTCACATTAAGGGTGGCACCGTCCAGTGAACCACACAGCCAGCCGGGTCCCGCAGCTCGAAAGGAAGAATGTACGTCTGTGACTGGGTGATGAGGTCCAGCTTTCCTGCGCACCGAAAGCGTTACCGTCGACTGGGAGACTTCAATCGGGTTCGCAATGACCATCGGGCTTTCTTTTGGAGTTAACACTCGTGATGACGATGCAAACATGTTTATTAACAGATAAAGAGAGTAGGGGAGGTAGTCCGGGCCTCTTATATGAAGTCTTCGGCGAAAGTTCATGCCCGGCGGATCATTGCCAGGTGGACCTCAAAGGCGCCGTCGCGAAGGGCGCATTCACACTGCTCTGGGATGCAGTAGGCAAGAAGGTAGCGTAGCGTATGTGGAGTCTGTAGTTGTAGTGTTTGCAGAATGCACCGCAACGGTGAATTCTACCGACGTTGTGCTCCGGATACATGTTGCTCGGCGCGGGGCCGTACCCGAAGCCTACCATGGAAGTTAGTGCGGTGGTGAAGACAAAGTTGATAAGTGTAGGACCTAGTCCACTAAGGCTTGTAAAAGGTTTATAATGGTCGGATGAAGTTTCATAATATTTGGAATGACACACCAGGGTGCGTGGATATGAGCAAGTGGCATGATGCTTACTCACAGTTTAGACAGCTCCCAGAGTAGCTTCTGCGTGGAATTCTGGTACCACGCTTTGAATTTACGCGGCATGTGTGTTAACTCGAGTGATGCCCACGAGAGGGTGGAACGAACATGCAGAGGCACCAAAATCGGCAGCCGACGCAGTTCCCTCGTAGTACAGGTAAATAATACGGTATACGAATCCTATTCGTTGAAATGAACTGTCGTCAGTATAGCAGTTGATTGCTAAGAATCCTAATACCTGTAAAACACGGAACTTTCTGTGATTTGTTAACCGTCGGGGCCTCAAATCTTAGGATATTAAAGAACTCTTACCGCTGCTTTGGTACCACCGAAATCATGGCGATATGTAGTTGAACGAAAGATTAGCAGGTGCGCTTCCAAAGTACATATACTAAACATTGGAAGGATACAGAGAAGATTTACATCGCCCCAGCGCGAAGATGACAAGAAATCGCTAAGCGTTCCACATTTTTGTTATTGCGATAGCAATTACATTGACACTCCAGGCATATATCTCCCGTCGCCGTGAGGTTACGTATGAGTGAAAGCATGTGAGGGTGAGCGGGCGAACGCGGTTCCATCTCGCATGCGGAGAGCGAGGAACGAGGCCCGGATGCGTGCCTTCTCCTGTGGCAAGGGAGGCAGAGTGGTGAGGCGGGGTGGAAGGGCGTTCTTCTACGGCGGCTCTTACCGTGCCTCGACATTCTCCTCGCCCGCCACTCCATACAGAGTGGAGACAACCGCGGCGTCTACCACGGCGTTGTCGCCGGAATCGCAGACGCCGTAGTGGACGCCTTTGGCGGACGCCATAGGGACGCGTTGCCGGTGCTCGTATGTCTGGAAGGCAGTCTGCAACGTGGCTAAAGAGCGCGCCCGTGCGGGACTCGTCTTCAAACGGATCCACGATGTTTGCAGAGTGCGCGTCGTCCCGGTAGCGTCGTATGCGCTGTGTTTAAGACGTTTCGGACGCATTGGAGCGACAGATGCACGGAGGTCAATTGCCTCGCGACTGCTGCCCCGATTCCAAGCTCCAGCGTTTTAACGGACAGTTTCCGCTGTCATCGAGCGATGTGTGTTCATGTTTACATGTGCGCGCGCGACGCCGTGCTGGTCAGTTTAGTTAGAACACGCTGACTGGCTAGTTGGTTTGAATCCATGATAGAATGTGTCAGCGCGACTGAACAAGGACGTAGAAAACAGCAGACAACGCTGACTCCGTGTGTCCCTTTCTTTCTACATCCGCGTTGAGTCACGCTTACATATTCTATCATTGTTAATTTAGTCAGTAAGCGAATGTTTACAAGTTCATACGGCTGATAAAACTATTAGCTGCACTTCGTAACGCTATCTGCTAATTTTCCTATAGCAATCCGTGCTTCGTCTTTCTGGCAGAACTCTGAATTTTCTGACAGAATCACACAATATTTATTTATATTAAGCCTTAGGCGAGTGTGAGCATATTTCACGAGTTATCGCGCAGCCCGACTTGCGCTTGCCGCAGATTACCCAAAGGTACCGAGCGCGATCGCCGAAACTGGTAGCAGCAGCGCGGAGGTCGCTCTTGGGTCGAAAGTGGTATCACGTGACATCGCTTCGCCGCGCCGACGTCGTGTGTGGCCATTTTATCCCGTGATTTAGAACGTTTATTTTGACCCTTGTCATTACATTGCCTCTTGTCGATTAGTGGTAATTACCGCCCTACTGGCGCCGAAAACCGTTGCTCCGAGCCTCCTAAATGATTTGTAGTAAGTTCATCGCGGAATTTATGTAGACAATTGGCGAAGTTTTGTTCGTGTGTGGTTGGATTGCTCGTTTAAAGTCCAAGGATGAAACCTGGTCTGCGAAATGGCGTACCGGTTAGTTATTCTTTTTCAACAACCTAAAGGTCTCGAGATCACTCCTCAGAATTTTGTCCTAAGTACGTTAACTTGTTGTCAAAGGCTGGCAGCGTTCTAGGCGCGGCCGGGTTACAGTTCGTGATAACGTTTGTCATGAAGAAAATAGCATTTGACTCATTTTTCAAAACGTCTTTTATTCTTTCATCATCAGCACAAATAAAAACGGCCTTCCCTACTACGTGACACAAACGTAAGATAAAATTGTCGTGTTCTAGGGCTTCCGTGAACGAAGAGGCCGACTGAACTTGAAACATGCTTTATTGCATGGCAGAAACTTAACGTGGCCGAATGACACACAAGGAATATAAAGGACGAAAAGAACACCACAGCTTTCCTATAGAGAAACTATGGCTTTGCGGCCAGCGATTATCTACGCATAGTGGGCGAGGGTGATGGGATCGCGATATGCGCCGCGCGACAGAAAGGGAAACTCTATCACACAAGTACACGTGTACAGATATGCGACAAAAATTACGTAAATCTATTACCCTACAAAAGCGCATGACGTCCTCCGACCTCCTTTTCACTGACTGGGGATTTTCATTTGCTTTTTTTCTTTATCTTCAGCTCTTGGGCCACTTGCTACGCTAGGCTGTGGGATACGTGAAACATCTTGTGCGGGCTGCGAATGGTGTATGGTCACTTGGCTACAGAATTTGCGTAACCAAATACACAAGTTCCATCAGTTACATCTTGTTCAACCATTTCAAAGATCAGTCATGCCTAACTTATGTTACAGTTAGATGGAGGGGGTGTTTGTGGTTTAATTTTTGCAATCGTGCTCGCTCTCCATTCGTAGCGGGCTCACTTGTTTTGGAGATAGTGTAGGAGCACGAAGGCAGAAAAAGTGGCTCCTCGCTCCCTTCTGGCGTTGCCCGAGGCTTCGCTGCCCTGCTCGAGCCCGGTGGTGGTGGTGATCAACTTTATTCTTCTATTTATAGGAGAGGTGTGAGCTGAGCCCTAAGGGCCCAGCCCTTACAAAGTCTAAAGGGGGGGGGGGGGTACCCTAGTCCGGGACCCCCTTGGCTTCTGCAGCGGCTCGAGCCCGCGCCGCACATTACAGAGGGTTGTGGTGCCCTCTCGTTCGCTTCAATCACGGGCGCTTGCACTCGCCATGAAGACTGCCACGAACCGCTGTAGTCGAAGGTTTCGGATATCTCCCTGCCTTGTTGCCCGAATACGTCCATGCCATTTTTGAACCGCATGTGTCGAACGCATGGAGGGGGAGGTCGTACCCGAGCACGCATGAAAGTTTTTTACAACAAATTGCACATTTGTAACCCTTGCAGAACTCCCGACGAACGCTGGTTTGAGCTGGATAAGTTATACCTGCTGCGGCATGCTCAGCTCTCTCAGACACCACCGTTCCTGCTCGGATGGAAAAATGTATGCTGCCCAGACATGCGCCTCTCTGAACACCGCGCGCGAGGCTAAATTTACCTCCGATTGCGTCATGCACGGGCCGACAGCACCACCATTATCGCATGCGGCACGTGGGCAAGGCCGAGTAATGGCTTCACTCCTCTCTAGAAAGAGGGACATGGGTATAGTATGGTTGCGAAGCTAGACGCGAATATGCCACAGTTACCGTGTTTTCCACGCATGGGTTTCAGCAGGTTCGACCCCCCTTAAAGACGTTTCACGTCGAAACGTAATTACAGCAAGCTATATATCCTCTGTGTTATTGTGCCCTGGGGCGCATGCGATCGAGAAACGACTACGCGGCACGTTCATCTGCTGCGTATGCAGGCTAATGAAGGCCCGCGCCAATCCCTGATGCTCTGTATTCTTACGGGCAATGAGATTTAACCCGCTATAGATATTTATTGACCAACGATATTGCTGCGTCGTAAACTAAGTGCGGATGATACTTGCAGCAGCAAGTTATGCAGAACATAAAGCCGCATTTGAAAAACGTACACGACCAATGATATCCAATGACCAATGATATCCGATCGATCTCAACATGCCTCGCAGATGTGCGCGCACGTTGTCCGCGAGAAAGTAAGAACATGAAAAAACACGCTAATAGATTCCAATCGCGTACTAAAAGATCCCTTCACATGTCCAAGTCCTTGCGCAATTTCTTTCGCGTTCAAAAGCTGACAAAAGGTATAGCACTAATGCGGGAGTAGCATTTATGCAAATCCGTAAAAAGAATTGCAAGAAGTTTCACGTAATTTGTAAACTTCTATATCACGCGTGTCTGCTGCGCATGCTCTAACACATACAGTTTATGAAACTAACATTCGAGCATCTTGCAGAGTTACGGTTTCGCAAGCATGGTGTTTCAGCTCGTTTCTTCTTTGCTCTTTTCAACTGACCGGTGTTCGCGGCAATATTTACAGCTAAGGTGTCTATGGCTGGGAGCTGGCGGCTCAAGTCTGCGCGTAGACAATTTTTTCTACGAAGCGAATCCCGAAGATAGTGCAATACTTAACCGAACCGCGGTGGAGGCGAAGCAGGCGTTAAGCGCTCCCTATACGTGGGCCGTTCCCGAAGGTAGTGCAATGCCGGAGCGACCCGCTGAGGAGGTCGCGATATTCTGTCGCTGAACAGACGACGGCGCGTTACCCTGGCGCCATCTCATAGCGGTCGTCGCCGCACAGCCCGTCTTGCACGGCACAACGCTTTCCTTCTCGCGCTCACTTCACTATTGCCGCCTTTCATCCCCCGCTGTACTCTGCGTTCCCTCCTTCCTTCTTCGCTGCGCTCGTTCGCTCCATCAGGCCGAGGACGCCGACACTAAGCGCAGGAACGGCCGTCGAAGAGCGGCGCTCTAAAAAGGGCATTCGTATAGATTCACCAGCCATCTAAATAGAACACTTGTGCGATTTTTATATTGACAGCTTGTTGTGATGGCAAATAAACAGTACCAAAAATATTTAATCATGAAACTCTTTATTGGGCAAATTCGCTCCCAGAAAAGCAAGTTGCACTGAAAGTGCAACGATAGCGGCGAGCACAGTCAGCCGTCGTCCGAAATTTCATCAGCGTGTCCGGCGCATCGGCTTTCATACATGATCAGTCGAAAGTTGAAGCGTTATCGCGGGCTCTCGCACATCTTTCAGGAAGTGCAACACGTTCGCGTCGTGCATAAACACAGAAAAAGGGTTGGGCGACGACAAAGGCAACAGACACAATCGGCTACGCTAATCGGTAATGTCCCGATACATGCAGACATGTTTTGCACCAAGCGATAACGTTTAGGATGTGTTAGCCGTTAAAAGGTGGTCACTGGTAAAACACAAACGAAGTACATGCAGTGCACGCGTCAATATATTCCAACAACGAGTTCGGACATGAACCACAGGTAAAGCTTCCACTAAACGATCCAGCAGTGGCTTCACGTGTGCTGCCATCAAGGAAACTGTAGGGCACGAACACCAAGAGTCTCAGCTAGATGCGCAGAGTGGCACCAGGGCGTGTTTGCGGTTCGCTAGAACGCTTCGTCGCACTGTAATTACGCTGGGTAGCCTCAATTACGGTGAAGACTTGTCACTCTTTGCAAATGCCCACGATATATTTACTGGGGCATCTCTTTTGTAGCGAGTATCCAGAATGCTGTTGGAGAGGCGCGAAACACAGAGGACGCGACCTCGTCCAGATAGCTTCAAGCTTCCACGACGTCCGCTATCTTCAGGTACCGAAGAATGTGCAGAAAGCAGTATTCGTTCAGCTGGTCCAACTGCTTGCTACCGTCTTCCTGGACCTCGCACTCGACCCGTTCCTGGATGACGCCCGTCAACTTCATGTAAGTGTGTAAGTCCGCATTGCGCAGAAGCTGGCGGGCTTTCTCGATCTTGGACACGGCTTCGGCCTTCTCACTCCCGGTCACCTGCGCCCGATCCCGGTCTTGCGCAAGCTTGCGCAGGACACCCTCGACGAGTACCGGGTCCTCCGAGAGGAGCTCGAAGGGGCGTGCGCATTCTGGGCCGTGGTCTCCCATCACGAACCGGGTCGCCCGCTGTACGAGGCCGCAGTTACGCCGCACGACATCCTGGGCAGCGCACATCTCGTCGTTGTGCTGCAAGCAGAAAGGAATCCCCAGGAGAAGTAGGTTGTAGTTCTCGGCTAACCGCGGCAGAAGACGCCCCAGGAATACAGGCACAGAGCTGCCTCTGACGGCTGGGAGAATGAGCTCGTAAAGCTGCCGGTTGTTCAAAGCGGCGTCGGCGAGCTTCTGACAATCTTCGTCGCGCAATTCGATCGTGGAGTCCAGATAGATATTGCTGATGCTCTGATTCAAAGACAGAGCTTCACACAAGTTAGATAGCGACTGACGTAGGGACTCGTAGTGCTCCTGTTCAATTTCGTCCCAGTCATCGCCAGAGTCATGTGTTTCGATAATTAGCTGAATTACCTCGATGGAGGTTGATCCCGTAATGTACGCAGCAAGCGATGCGAACGCGTCGTTGTCGAAGAAATCCAGAAACACGTGAATCAACGTTATGTGGTTGCAAGTAGCGATGACGTTAAACATGTTTCTCAAAGCAGCCACGTCTGCTAGGAAGATAAAAAAACTGACAGTGACGGCTGTCACTGCCTCACACGCAGAAACTATCTCAACGTCCTCGGGGAGAACGACATAGCTTCCGATGCGCACTCTTTCGCCAACGCCACAATCCCGTATTATGCGACAAATTTCTTGGATACCACAATCGCTCGGAATGGTTTCCAATGTCAAAATTTTAAGGCGGCACTTCTTTTCAAGTGCTTCGAGCAAGAGGTAGCAGTCTTCCCTGGTGGACCACGTTAAGCCAAGCTTTAAATGCTTGAGCGTGCTGTTTTCCTGCAACGCTAACACCCAAGTAGGGACGCCGAGTGCGTCGACGTTTTCATCCGGTTGCGGATTAAGGAAGTCTTCATCACTTCCCTCGAGCAGCAAGCACACACTTTGCAGAGACGGGCTATGGGCTACGGCTTCCAAGAACAGCGCGCAGTCCTTGCTCGCGGCCTGGCCTTCAACGGATAAACTTTCCAAAGTCGTCATTGTGCTGATCCCTTGTGCCAGCGTCTGCAACGCCGCGGTTGCGAACACGAGCTGGTGTTCTACCAGTTTGAGTTTCCGGAGCATCCCGTTTTTCTTGACCAGATATTCCGCGAACCACACCGATGCGGCTTCGAGGGGGCCTGAAGCAAAGAAGCAGCCTCCGACAGTCAGTTCAGTGATGGTGTCATTTTTTAGGAGAGCATCGATGAGCGTCTTCCCCATGACAGTGCTTAATTTCAGCTCCGATACGTCCAGCGAGACCAGTCCGGTGCCATCTTTTTCCAACAGGCGGGCGGGAATTTTCATTCGCTCGGCGGAACACGCATGGCCGACTGAACATCCGGGCGACTGCTCGAAGACTTCCACTTGGTCACTTGCATTGCCGAATAGGGTGAGCCTCTCGAGTCTGGACGAGGATTGCAGGGCTTCGACCAGCTGGCTTGTGTTCGCGGCACCGTAGTTTGCCGCCACTGAGACAATACATCGGTGCCGTTTGAGGAGCCAGCGTAAGAGGGACAGGGCTGCTTCTTCGTTGTGGGTGCACAATTCGCAATGTGGGGATCCGAGGCAAACGCCCGGCACCGTCCGGACGCTTAGGTCTCCGAGCTTGTTGTGAGACTCCTCTCTGAGCTGAAGGCCGGCGTGCCACAACACTTTGTTGCAAGCTGTCAGGTGTCGAAACAGATGACATACGCGACCGTGGCCCCGTGTGCACGTAGAGGGAATCATCCCCGAACCAGTGACTTCACCTTTGCAAGAAGATCAGCGTCTCTGGAGAACTGCGGGAATTGTGGAAGTGGTACGGACATCCGCGTTGCGTCGACCGTCTGTCGTGGGTGTACGTAGTTGCAGTGGCCGCTTCAATTTGCGCCGCCCATTTATACCCCTCCGCTGAACGTGCATTTGAACGGCGCATAAAGGCATGCGGTTAAGTTGTAGATACGTAATCAAATTTAGTAGGGTCACAAGCTCAGCAGCTAGAGTGACGCGCGCGTCATTCTTTGGGTGTTTCATTGGCTGTCGCGTGACTACCCACCAGTAGCATCTATACGCGACAATTACTGGCATTGATTTACGAGTTGTAGAAACAGGATTAGCGTAAAAAAATGAGCGTGACTCGCCTATTGTTCGGTAACAGGGGTTTATGCGTTCAGGACACTGTGTAAGGTCTACTCTCTGCCACTGTGTGCTTGAAGGCGCACAATATTCTACCTTCGACCGGTAGTAAAGGATCGAAATGTAAAACGAAAAAAAATAAAGTTATCCATTTCATTATCGAATAATAAATCGATGCGCTCTTGAAGAAAATGTTAGCGATGTGTATCAGAAGTGAATGACTACACTGCTGACAAGGCATTTTGGTGGATCCCGTGACTTCGGTGTAGTATAAGCGGAGAGAACTTGGGGTGGCGCTCTCTCGCGAGTGACGTCATGTCCAGGACGCCGCTTACTCCGGCTCGCTCGGCTGCCGGGTGCGCTCGTTCATTTCTTGTATGTTCGGGGTATGGGTAGCTCGAGCCGTATTTATCGAAGCATATGTCCGCTCCTTTCTGCTGCCATTCCTAAAGCACAGAAATCCTTCTTCAAAAGTGCATGAGTCGAGAGAACTTACGCATTGGATATGGCAAGGTATGTAGCGTTGAAGGGGTCTACTGGTTTCGCAAAGCATATATGCGACGTGTCTTTCCATAAATTTTTCGTAAATAGAATGCCTCCAAACTCCACACACGAAGTTGTGTATGATGCTTTGCTAAGCACCTAATAATCCTTTAGTACTTAGGTACGAGAGACATTGCATTTTACATGGAAGAAAAATCTTGGTAGCTGATATCAACGTGTTATCCATGTTAGAAAGACGCTGCGCAGTGACGATATCACCATGATTCTTCTTACTCTGGTGTTTTGTTCTAGTCAACTATGGACGCTTTATTATTGCGCAAAAGAAATAGGCACGTATTTCGTAAGAAAAGTTTGCTGCTACTTTCAACGCTCTCTGAAACAGGCCGTCATAAATGAATTGTTCGTGGCTGCTAACACGACGGCGCGTCGTTTAGCAGCCACGAACACAGCAGCACTCACATGAAATAAACGTTTCGTGGTTGAGATCGAGAGCCAATGAATTGTAAGCGATGGCATGTTTGCTGGCGGCCCTCAGGAGCCTTTATCGACGATATGGCACGCCCCTTACGCAACGGTAACAACCGACTTTTGTTGTGGCGAGACACGCATTGTTCTCGAAACCCATTAGTTCATTACAACCCCCAATTGAAACCACAAGGCAGTTTTCTGCAGCGCCCATTGCAATGCGTTAGGTGTACTCGAGTTAGTGCATCGAAGCTTAGGGTGCTTGCGAAAGGAACACTGAAGCTCCTTCGGCCTCACCATATCTCGAGCCAACATTGTTTACTTATACAAACGGACAGCTATACGCTTGCTCTGCACATAAAAGTGAACCTCGCAAGCCTTCATAAGGAAGACAGCACAAGCCTTACATATTATTACGATGTCGTCGAGCGATGCTCAAGGGACTAGCCGCCGCGAGAACGACGACGAAGTGGGTCGGTGCCCTTGGCCAAGCGAGTGTCGGCCTGGCGGTCTGGCTCCAGTGTAAATAGCCTGTAAAGAGCCTCTTTAATCTGTGTCTTTCCACACGTAACATTCTGGTGGAGGTGCTGGGTATCGATCCCGCTACCTCTCTTGGTTAACTAATTGCCATGACGCCATTAATTTCCGACTATTCTCCATTACTTGCATTTCGCAGTTTCTTCCCGTTTTCTTGTCTGCCACATTTCTCACCATCTTGCTTTAATAAATTGTTGTCTGCTAGTTTCGTGTTCATGGCTGTGCAGCAAGTTGTTATATATTGAAGGAACATGGCACATTTATTTACGATACCCCTTTCGATGCGAGTTCCTAGAAATATAGTATCACGAACGATAAAGTTCTACTTACTCAACATTTGGCATGATTGTTGCGCAAAGTTACGGCTTGGAACAGCAAATATGAATTTAAATAATACTGACATAAAGTGAAACACCTTTGCGTGCTCGTCGACGCAAGATATAAACTGCGGCACCAGCACCTGCGTGAAATTACTCGATTTATACAGCGTTATGGGTCACAAAAAAATAATAAGAGAAACGAAACTGAAATCATGGCCTCCGAGATTCGGCAGCGTGCGGCGATAGTCTTGAAGGCTGGTGCGTTTCGCCGAATCCGCCACGTGCGCTGAGAGCCAAAGTCGGCCGCCGGCGCCTACGTCGGTGTCCACTCTTTACGTTTACTACATCGCTCTATGGCCATGCTGTGGTGCGCCACGAACCAGTGAGCTGTTGCGCATGCCCCCTTGCGGGTTTCGCCCTCCCTGAGGGCGCTCAGCGGGTCAGAGAGCCGCGATGCTGGGGATTTTCTAGGAGCATTTTCTCGACATTGTCGTGTTCCCGACGGAGCGCTCCAAAGCTTTATCGCCCCGCCCAGCTCACGCGTTCGGGTTGGCTTTCATGCACAAAACGTTTTCAGCTAAAAAAAGAATCGGACAGCTATACTTCAATAGACGTCGACTTCAAACTCTTTGGTATGTGGTTGGGAAAACGCTGAGGTTGGTTCCCATTACCACCACTATCGCCTTTTAAACCCTCGCCCCCATGAAGTTAGGCTTCGCGCTAGCAAACAGTAGGCTACGGAGCATCGCGGCATCACCTTGGCGGCAGCTCTTGTCCGCAGCCCATTCGCGCGGCTGGAGCACGAAAGTTAAAAGCGCAGATGACAGGCCACACCAGCTGATGGGCCACTTTATGATTGCCGAGCATACAACAGCGATAAAGCGAGATCGATGTACCTTGTCCCTCTATTTTATCCCCGAATCCAGCGAGCGTCTGCAAGCACCCTTGATGGCAGCGCCGCGATAACGGAGCGTAACTCCTTCGGGCACGGTCGCACTGCTTAGGAACTTTTGATCAACACTGTACATCCCCCTTAACACGCCCAGATCAGACATCGAGGGTTTCGTGCGAACGCACTCCATACCGGTCATCGTTGTCGGTGATTTCAACGTTCGCATTGCCAAGCCACAAAACAGGCGGCTTGTTCAGTTAGCCGCCGAGAAATTCCCACAATTGCAGGCCTAAATAATGTTCACTCCAATGCAATCCAATCCCACGATGAGCTTCACCGATGCCGCTCAACCAGCAACACATCGCACATGCATCAAAATAAAATAAGCGTCCCAAATCGCTGGATAAAACCGCCACACGCGATCTCGCCGGAGCGAAGCAATATCACGTCCTCCAACTTTCGACCAAATCACGACTGCAGCGCTGCCGCTTCCAGTTTCGGCCCTCGCGCACCGTACGCTGTGGTAATCTGTGCTAGTGCAACATTCCAGCACTAGCCGAGATGGCTGGTGGCTTCATGAGCTCTTTCTTTCAGCGTGCCAACACTGGTATAGAAACCACAGCATTAAAAGCGAATGAGGGTACGAATCAATTTAACTCACACCCTTACACCTATATTTGGGGTGAGCGTGCAAGATATAAACCAATTAAGGAGCTTATTTTACCTTTAAGATTGTAAATTATTTAGCAGTGTAGTGTTCAAACTCGTCTAATCTAGCTTTAGGAAACTTGACACGAGTGTTTCCAACCCTCGAAGCCAGTTTTCCTCTAAATCCGATAAAGCTTTCCCCTGTAGGATTTTCTAGATCTGGTGCAAAATGTGGTAGTTCACTTGGTAATATTATGTATGTAATGATCAACTTTTGCTACTGTTATGCAAATAGACAGCAAATTTTATCGTTTAAACATATTTTAGGCTCACGTTATAGGTAATGAAATTGTGAAGTCCCTGGACTCAAGTTAAATTATGTCACATTGCGAGTTATGCTGAGAACAGGGTAACGGGCGTTGAGAAGTACTAACAAAATACGACGTCAACACGTGCATAACTTGTTGTCGAAAAGTGCTCTGCATACAAATTCCGCATTGCCATGATTGCGCGTTACCTTATTCGAATTGCAGGGACCACGGCCGCTGGACCTCCCATACCTGATGTAACAGTGCCAAAACAGCGCGCCACTTAACACCAATGTAAAGGTGTCCGTATATATTGGCCTCGAGCTCCACCACTGGAAAAGCTGGCGCCACCGTCGGCGTGACGTGCTAGGAGGGATCACGTGGACATAGCGGCCGCGTCGGCTGCTTCGGGCGCGCCGAAGCGAGCTGAAAACGAGAGTTTCAATTCCCTCGTACGCTGCGGTTTTCATTTAGTGGCGAAATTTTCCCGTTTCAAGTGTCTCCTTTACAACGCTTGAAAGCACTACAATAGGTAGTGGCTGCCTTTGAAGGCGCGCAACATGGCAGGCTACTGCTCGGTGCCGCAGGGCCGGACGCACGTAACGGAGGCCGGTGTCGGCCTTATTCACACGTAGCCGCAGGACAAGAATTCAAGCTGTGTGAAGCTTGGCTCGCGAAACATAAAACCGGCAGTCATCGGCTACAACTCGGGTATGCAGCAAGCATAGACGCGAGGAAGATTTCTGCTACGGCGCCCGGTCTGCGATGTTCTGGAAACGCGCACTGAGACGCTCGCCTGAGTCCGCTGCCCGACTAATGTCATGACGGTTTGGTCTATGAACTTGTCGATACTATAGATACTGGCAAGTTCAGTGGAGTGGAAAGGCAGCGGTAAGAAGCACATTTAAAGAAAGCGTGGCATATGGTCATGTTTGTGTTATGAATTAATGCACTGGATTACAAAAAAGGAGCAGCGGGAAATTGCACGCTGAGAACGCCGATAAACATACAGTGCGACGCAACTCGAGAAATAGTATTGAAAGGTCAAAGAACTTAGAAGAAAAAAAAAGATTGCATCGTCGCGACGGCACATCACAGTCCCCTGTTATGGAATCCCAACCGGTGCCACCAGTGTTACGACATCCAACCGGTGCCGCCAGTGTTACGACATCCAACCGGTGCCAGCAGTGTTACGAACTTTCACCGCTGCACCACGATTACGGCTTTGTGGTCCCGTAGCGCTCGTCACCCGTTTCGTGACAGAGCGTTGGTAGCGAAGACTCCGAGCCTGGCGTCGATGAGAATAACAAAAGGGACTTTATACATTATATACAGGTTATCATACAGGACATGAACGGGTCGGCACTGGGGCCGAGTGCTCACAACAAACGCGACTGTTCTCGCACGACGACGTCCGGCGAAAACGCGTTACACATCTCACCCCAGTCGGGAGCGACACTCTCTCCCGGTGGGGTCGGCAGATCCTGTTTTCGAGCGGCGTGTCGCTGCTTTTATAATCCCCGAGGCCCATTGTCACTCAAACGGCCCAATACAAAGTCAGCACACGACGGTCGTCCGAGGGGTCCAACCAGCGACCGCGCTGGCCACTCGGTTCAAAGTTCGCGCGCGCGGTGACCTCCAGGCAAGGGAGGTGCGGCGCCGGGCCGTCGGGCACACGCGGACACGTCAAAACACGCTGCTCCGCCGAGGCTTCTCCCGCACGAAGGCGCAGCATCTTGACTTGTGAAGGGAGAATTATGGCGCTCGCAGGATAGATTCTGCATCTTGCAGATTCGGGATCCGGGCTTGTGGTAATGGCACAACAGCATCCCCGCCCTCAGATAAGGCGCCGGGAAGACGAGCTGCCTCCACGTGGCTCGGATGCCAGGCGCGCACGTTCGTCAGGCTCGTCCAAGTTCACGTCCAGTGTCGGGACGCCAGGTAACCTCACGTGCCCAGGTCCGACTCGCCAGGACAGGAGCTCTGCTCACCACGTCGTCGCCAAGGCACCTTGACCAGCTCCGCTCGGGTCGTTCCTAAGACCTTGCTTCTCGCCACTGGTCCCGCTTGGTCGTTCTGCAGCTTGCAAAACCGACCGGCAAAAGGCAACACCCAACACGAACAAGTGCCCTCTGTCTCCCGTCAAACACCAGACAAGGCCATAATTCAAATCAACCTAACTAAATTGTTTTCCCCTTTTTTTTTTCTCCCGCTGCAACAAGAGGCAGGTGTACGATCTAGCACACAAGGCTCAAACAATCAGTTTTCAAATCAACAACACACCAAAATAGAAACAATTAATAATCAGCAATAATAATGACAAATAGAATGGTCCCCTTGAAATCGCTTTGGACCGAAACCATACTTCTGAGGAAGCAAATGAGGTCATTCATTTTTCCCGGCGATATTTTCGCGGAATCCGAAGCTGCTTATATTTGCGACCCTGCTTATCCGTGTAGCCGCGGTACGATAAGCCAGATTCTTTGCCAAATGAAACCCTCTTTTTTTTCACTCCCCGTTTGACGCTCTTCCTCAGATCGGCTAGTGAACAATCTTCCTGTTGTTCGCGAATCCGAGTTTCCCTTTCAACTGCAGCCTGCTCCTGCCAGCTGGCGGAAACCGGAGCGAGTGTGGAGCCCGCGTCGCCTAATTGCGGCGTCGAGTCTATATCGCGGCTAGCACTGCACGCGTCACTCCCACTCACTTCCCGGACCCGCTCGTCTAGGCCAGCCTCCGAGCTCTGCCTCTCCCGTGACTGCTCGCCACTCAAGTTACCGTGATCGGTCCGCGTGCCGCACCGCCTTTCGCTCACCGACGCTAAGTCAAGTTCCCTCGACAGCGGGCGCGCTTTGGATCCCGTGGGGGCCATGTACGCCACGTCGGCAAAGAATGATTTGCCCTGATCCCTCAGCAGCTGCTCCGAGCTATTTGAGAAGAGGTAGGAAAATTGCTCCGGGAGGGCGGCTGACACAGCGGCTTCGGTGTTAAGTTTCCCAAATTCTCCTTCAATGCTAACCGTTGCGATCGGTAAACAGACACTCTCCTTCTCGGCCACTTGCCGTATCCTAACGCACTCTCCCGTAAAATCCCTCGAGGAGACGAAAGACGGGTGAACAACGTCCATAGTTGCTGCAGAGTCCCGCAGTGCTCGGCACTTCTTGCCGTTTACCTTAATTTCCTGCACATAGGGCTCCAATAGACGTATGTTTTTGTGAGTTTCCTGTATCGTTGCAAAAGCAATTCTCTCTGGGCAGCTTGCAGCGATGTGCCCTTGCTTTTTGCAATTGTAGCAGGTTAACGGTCTCCGTTTTTCAAAAGAACGCGTCATTTCGTTTCGCTGTTTCGGACCATCGTCATCATTCTGAGATGCATTCTGTCCATCCCTTACAGTTTCTTTGGGAAGGGACTCGTCGTCCCGAAACTCGCGACGCGTGACTTCCTTCCGTTCGTCGGGCTTCCCGTAAAACCCATCTCTTCTATCTGCTTTTTCTATGCGCACTGCCTTGCTGTGCAAGCTGCGGCGGGTGTAATACTCTTCCGCTAACTCTGCTGCCTTGTTTAGCTTAACCTCCTTTAGCCTATCTTGCAGCCAGAGCCGGACATCCTCATCAATGCAACGGTAGAACTGCTCCAACGCGATGCATTCGACAATTTTGTCGCGGTCGTCGTAAACCTCTTCGCCCTTCAGCCATTCCACCAAGTTGGCTTTTAGACGAAACGCGAAGTCAACATTCGACTCCTTACCCTTTTTTGCATACCGGAACCTCTGCCGGAAAGCTTCGGGCGACAATTTGTACTTCCGCAGTAGCGCTTCCTTCACATCACTGTAGCTCTCAAACGCCTCTTTCGATAAGCAAGTTATTACGTCTGATGCCTCCCCAGGAAGCAACGCTAACAGATTCTGTGCCCAGAGGGATCGCTCAATGCTATTCCGTTCGCACACGTGCTCAAATTTCACGAGGTATTTGGCCATATCCTCTCCGACGACAAAGGGTGGAAGTTGATCGCGTATTCTTGGAACGTTAGAAGTGAGACTAGGCGCTGGCGAGCTATTTCGGGTCTCCAACTCTTTCATTTTAAGCTCGTGCTCACGAATCTCTCTCCTTTCCTCCTTTTCCTCCTCGCGACGTTGCTGTTCTCTCCTTTCCTCCTTTTCCCGACGTTCATTGATACCCGCCCAGGCCTCAGCGGCTTCCTCAGCCGTTACGTCCCCGGTCCTCATGACCTCAAGGATCGCATTCTTTCTTTTGGTTGAGCCCAACTCAATGCCCAACTCCTCACAAATTTCGAGAAGTTCCTTCACCTTGTACTTCTCCATCGTTCACACTGTCCTCCTGCTGTTTACCCTTTTTGAATATACCTGCCGTACGCTACTATAATACTACTAGTAAGACATATGCAAGTATATCACACACTGCCCTGTTTACCCGCTCAGCATCCCCTGGTTTTCAAAACACTCTTACTAGGCTTGAAACACACAAGGTTATCACAATGCAACACCAAATCCTTCCCTAAGCTACTATAACCTGTGTCAGAGAAAGTCTGGTGTTTGAGGTAAACTTCAGGCACTCACCGCGCCGAGGTAGCTGATGCCGGTCAATCCCGTAGCTGCCATCCAGTGTTATGGAATCCCAACCGGTGCCACCAGTGTTACGACATCCAACCGGTGCCGCCAGTGTTACGACATCCAACCGGTGCCAGCAGTGTTACGAACTTTCACCGCTGCACCACGATTACGGCTTTGTGGTCCCGTAGCGCTCGTCACCCGTTTCGTGACAGAGCGTTGGTAGCGAAGACTCCGAGCCTGGCGTCGATGAGAATAACAAAAGGGACTTTATACATTATATACAGGTTATCATACAGGACATGAACGGGTCGGCACTGGGGCCGAGTGCTCACAACAAACGCGACTGTTCTCGCACGACGACGTCCGGCGAAAACGCGTTACACATCTCACCCCAGTCGGGAGCGACACTCTCTCCCGGTGGGGTCGGCAGATCCTGTTTTCGAGCGGCGTGTCGCTGCTTTTATAATCCCCGAGGCCCATTGTCACTCAAACGGCCCAATACAAAGTCAGCACACGACGGTCGTCCGAGGGGTCCAACCAGCGACCGCGCTGGCCACTCGGTTCAAAGTTCGCGCGCGCGGTGACCTCCAGGCAAGGGAGGTGCGGCGCCGGGCCGTCGGGCACACGCGGACACGTCAAAACACGCTGCTCCGCCGAGGCTTCTCCCGCACGAAGGCGCAGCATCTTGACTTGTGAAGGGAGAATTATGGCGCTCGCAGGATAGATTCTGCATCTTGCAGATTCGGGATCCGGGCTTGTGGTAATGGCACAACACCCCGTAGGCGTCGAAGTCTCTACAATGAAATTATTTTTGAACTGCTCTGATAGCGCCCACGCAACAATGGTTGCCTGTATACTGTCAAATGCTCATATTCTGCGGCCTAAAGCTCATGGCGGATGAGGAAGTGAGGTGGGCGGATGAGATTAAGAAGTTTGCAGGCACGGCATGGCCACAATTAGTACATGACCGGGGTTGTTGGAGAAGTATGGGAGAGGCCTTTGCCCTGCAGTGGGCGTAACCAGGCTGATGATGATGATGATGAAAGCTCATGGCACGGTGCGAAAACGCGCGCGCGGAGAAAGCGAAACAGTGCGTGGACAAGTATGCAGACGCGCAGTCAGTCGCTGCGAATCTGCGCGATCGCTGCATTGAGGCTTCATTCTATTACGCTCCATTTAGTTATACAAACACTATAACAACATATTTGACATAGTTTGCTCTCAGCGTTTACCTACCTTTCACGCAAGAAGCCGGTTCGGGAGACTCCATCGCGGCGACCGCGCGCAGTGGCGTTCACTGTACGTATTCGGTAAAGAGATAGCGGCTTTAAACGATTGTGTGCTTTCAGCTTGCCCAAGATTATTATTTAGACAGTAAGAAACTTCTCTCGTGTCGAAAGTACTTACAGAAATGTCCGCGAGAGCTCGCGCGTGGTGTTTTCAGTGAGCGCTGACAGCAAAACCTATGAGGAGCGCGCCACGTGATCCCTCATACTACGGCAGCGAGGCGCTTCCGATAGAGGGCGACTCCGTAACTCCTCGCCGCCAATACAAGATGTTTCAGCAAATACATTCAAAATGTTTTAAAGAATGCCTGTGGCAGATAGCTCAATTCTAGTTATGAGCCGGACACTACTTGCATTAAAAATTTTAATACGATATCTACTGATTAACAGGAATTCACCAATTAAATATATAGCTAATTATGACGCATACTGCAATTTACAAATTGTAGCAGTGGACTTCCCCAGGCGGATCCACTTGGAATCAATTCTCGGGACGACACAAGTTGCGAGATATAAATTCCCGAACTTTCCCGAAATTGCCGTTCCGGCTACTTGTGGGCTCAGTGCATAAAGCGATGTTTTCTTAACAAATTAACTGGAACGCCAATGCATTTCTCCGCAAAGTTCGGGAATTTATATCTCGAGCCTCGTACCATCTTGGAAAGTCGTTCCAATTGGATCCGCCTAGCGAACGCCACGGATATAATCTGTAAATTGCAATATCGGCTATAATGTAGTTAGTTAAAACCTTATTAGTAATTATTTATTAAATGGTCGATTTTGCATCTCGATTGTTTGTGCAAGCATTGTCCGCCGCTTCGAGCAGACCAGCCCATGAACTAGAATTGTGATATCCGCCTCAGGCAATCGACTTTTAAAGATTTTTAAAGTGTTGGCTGAAACACTATATATATATATATATACATATATATATATATATATATATATATATATATATATATATATATATATATATATATATATATATATATATATATATATATATATATATATATATATATATATATGTGACGCTGTTAGCTGATGTCGAATCAGCACACGTATGCGTTTACGCATCATATGCTGCAATGAACCACGACACGCAGCTAAGTTTATATATATCTATACTCCTAAACAAAACCCCTAACCACATGAACACTGGTACCACAGAGTTTACTACAGCAATTACTAGAAAGGAACTCTCACGCTACGATCCTTCAGCCACCATGGGAATGATGGCCAATACACGGATGTGTCTAATGTTCGTGCTTGTGGATTCAGACGCTCTCGAGTCTTCGTTTATAACGCCTTATCTTGAAGCCTAAATAGGACCATATTTCTAAGCAATTTACGCATTCTTTTTTCATGCAGAACGCAATAAGATTCTCGCTCGATCATGCGTCTGTAGCGCGATAATTTTAATATAATTCTTCTGTGCTAAAGGTCCCGACTTCTAGTCTAACTGACGCACACACTTATTAATGTTTACTTAATTATTTATAAAGCAGTACTTAAACATGTGATCACATTGCAAAGTCAACAAGCCGTTTGAAGCCAGAAGGACGAAGTATATAGGCATAACCATATACAGGCCATCACTCCCGTGCTCGCTGAACTACCCTGCTTACAGTTCCAGTAGGCACTATAGCGCCACAGTTCCCTCTGGTGGTGCTTGTATAACACTCGGTGACCGTGACTGTATAGAAGGTTTTTCTGCCTGTCGGCTGTTCTCTGTAACCTTTATTATGTGCGCGGACGCAATTGGTTGCTTAGTACTGCGACCACATTTTCGTGCTTGGCGCTAGGTGTATGTGTCCGCTTGAAATCGAGAATGGTACGGAGACCCGTCTCGTTGGGAACATACATGACAACAGTTAAAAACGGTGACCACGACCAACGAAACTTTATCAAAGTAAGACGTTTCGGCTCCCACACGGGAAGCCCTGTTCACGATGAAGTTGAAGAGGGGTCATGGTCCGCTTACGTTTGCTTTAAGATGTTACGTAACCATCTTTTTCTAGAATCCCTGACAATCCAGGGCTCCCAGCGCACACTTATATCACCATGACGGCAACTTTCCCATGTCTACGCACGTCGCCTAGGTCATATATTAAAGTGAGCTGTAGCCTTATCGATGTCTCGCCTTTCAGAAGAAACTACAACTTTCCTTTTCTCTTCTTTCTTTGTTTCTTTCTTTTTTTTTCCTGCTCGCAATTGCCACAGATATGCGCAGAACGCATATGTTCGAGTCAATATCTCAACCCCGCGCTGAAAATTTCAGCATCGCGAAAAACCAACCACGAAAATGATATGCGTTATCGATTTCGTTACTTGCCTCTCGACCACCCAGCCCCCTCTCCCTCTAACATTGTCGATGAATTAAGGGTCTCGTTACCTATGCGCCTTATGATTGGCTGAAGATTAGGCTACGCACAACGGGTGTGTCAAAAGCAGCTGGCGCTTGAGTGAGCGTCACAGACACCTGTACCGACGAGAGACGGTGGCCACGTCGGCACCGAGGCGATCACTTGGACAGCTGTGCCTGGAACGCGGATTCCCCATGGAGGGCGAGTTGGTTTCTGCCGAGCTGCTTCGTCTGAACTGCACGCGAGGCCAGAATCGCGTCTGTCAACTGCTGCGACACCTGACAGCCTGCAACGAAGTCTTGTGGCACGTGGGCCTTCAGCTACGCGAAGACACGAGAGACGAGCTTGGAGAAGTGAGCGTCGCGACTGTGCCGAGCATTTACCGCCGATTTCAGAGCCACACCGAGCAGGCGGCCATCGCCCTCCTCTGCCGCCTGATCGCAGATCACCGGTGCATTGTCTCTGCGGAGCTGAACTACTCAGTGGCAAACACAGGTCCACTGGACGCAGTCCTGGCGTCTTCGTCGAGTCTGAGAAGGCTCAGAGTCATCGGAATCGCGAGCGACCACCCGGAAGACACATTGTGCTCCTTGCATTACACTGACGAATTCATCCTCCACCATGTGCGCGCACATATTTATGCGAGAATGACGACCCCCAATCGCCTGCTCACACGATGCGGTGCCATGCTCAGGTCATTGGACGTGGCCGCAACTAGAATGAACCGAACCGCGGCTTGGAAGCTCATCGACGCGCTCATCGAGAACTGCACTGTCACTGAACTCGTCGTCGGCGCCTGTGTCTTTACGTGCGGCCCCCGTAACCGACCGTCAGGGCGGTTTGTGCAGTACCTGACCAAGGAAGACGCGACGCTTCGTAAACTGACTCTGAGAGCGGTCTACTTCGATACCGCACCTGGGTGCGACCTTCTCGTGCACGCCATCTGCGCAGTGCAGACGCTGCAAGAGTTGGCGGTGCAGTTTCATGGCGGCAGCCGAGACTACGTGTACTTCATGAGAGTGATCGCCGGGAGCCGCAGTATCCGGACGTTAAGCCTGCGATTCACGGGTTTCGCCGATAGACTGATGAATATGTGCCCAACTGTACTCGCGTACGCGGTGAACATTCACGCTTGGGCCTCGGCGTTGCAGAGAAACACAACTCTGGAGGAACTGCTCCTCGACATTTCGTGGTCCACAACCGCAGACTGCTTAGTCTTACTGCGAGCACTCGTGGGCAACCGCTCCATCCGGAAATTGACCTTGCACAGTGTTCCCAACGACGGTGGCCTGCGCGAGGTCTGTGGCATCATACGGGAGTGCGGACTCAACTGCATGGTCGGCATCGGGGACCATCGCGTAGGACCTCGAGATCTGCCAGCGATTTGGTACTGTCGCCGAGTGACGGCCGTCATTCTCATTTACGTATACTATCTCGACGCGACTGACTTTTTATTCGCCTTGGATGTCCTGGCTTCTTGCGACCACATCACATCGCTTACCGTATTTCTCGACATCTTCGACGCCGACATTTATGAGTCATTGTCCGCTTATATAAGAAGCGCCTTTGCGTTGAAAGCAATTGAGCTCAGTGTCCGGGTCGACCAATTTCACGCCATCTTGTTTCGCGCCCGCTTTGCCGACGAGACTCCCTTCGATCGCTGTATGTCTGCCTTGTGCGAAGCCTTGTCTTCGAACCTCGGCATCACCAAGATCACGCTCGAGTCGGCGGTACAGTTGCGCGATGACGTCTACCCGGTGCTCGCCCGTGCCGCTACGAATCCACGTCTTTACGAGCTCTGTCTGAGAGGATTCAAGGTAGAATCTTGCGCGAGCTTCCTGGGGTGTCTTTTTCCAGGAATGGCACACAAGTACAACCTGCTTCGCCTGGAAGTCTACGCTTGCGCACCGGCCAACGCCGAGATGTTCGCTGCCCAAGACATCGTGCGACGTAACTGCAGTCTCGTCGAACGAGCGACCAGATTCGTGATGGGAGACCGCGACCCCTACTGCGCGCGGGCCTTCGAGATCCTCTCGGAGCAGCCGGTACTCGTCGACAGCGTTCGAGCCAGGGCTTCGCTAGGAAGAGAGGCCGAAGCTGCGGCCAAGGTCAGTGCCGTCGAGCGGAGTGTCGTCCTTGCCGACCTTCACGAGTACATGCGCCTGACCGGCGTCGTCAAGACGCGGGTCGAGTGCAATGTCCGGCACGACGGCGGCATGCAGTTGGACAAATTGAACTACGACTGCTGGAGTTACATTCGCCAATACCTGCAGGTAGCCGACGTATTGGAAACCTGAAGGGAGTTCAAGTCATTCTGTGTGTCGCACCTTCGCCAAAAGGTGGATTTGGATTCTGCTCCCCGATGAGCCCAATTTGCGCGTTCTCGAGAGAACGTTCTATACCGTCTAAAGTCAAACAAGGAAGCGCTTGCTGCCATGTGCTTCGATTGTGTCTCGAGCGGTTGCGCTTCCTGATGCAGTGTTCCGCGCCCTAGTCAGAGTGACTTGCATGTAGCAACCGGCATCAATCAGCACTCGCTCCCGTGTTGACTATAATCGTAGGCGACAAATGTTACCGGAGATGAGTTTTTGGCAAAGTGTGATTTCGCGACGTGAACTGCACGCGACACTTGTTTGTTTGAGCCATTCCGTTTCATTTTTCCGTATCCATTCTTATGATAGTCATTTTATTCCTCATTTTATTCCTTTTCTTTGCACGCCTAGTCGCAGGTCCTGGCTTGACACCCTGGGCCGTCCTTTAACGTTTCCTGTCGAAGCTTGTTTTCAATCACTCATTGAGAGAGCGAACATAATTGTGACCTTTGGTATAAGTTGACTGTCTATGTCTGTCCCGGGTGCAAGCTGATATACAGAGCGCCTTTTAATATTTTATCACTCATTTTCGTCTGCCGCCTCAGCGGCTTCTGGACAGGGCGATATGCCCAGCTGCAACTAATGACACATGGTGAGAGCATACCTAGAGAAGTTTTAATAAAGGTTGTTCCTTCTTAACATCAATCTTTCGTATGCGCTTCTGACTGCTTGTTTCATTGGACTGCTGAGAGGCTGTTCGCCGTCTGCGTCTGTTGATAAAACATTGAGACGGTTTCCTAAATGTAACATCCCGACGTTGCTTCAATGAAATCGCACCGAAATATACGGAGCTTGGACTGTGTACATATGAATCGGGCACGTTTCCTTCGTACGAGTACTGGATCGCACCATCCCGTGCAGATTTGTATCAGCGTTTGTGCACATGCGATGCCGCGGCTAAGTTGGTTTGCCAGCATCATTTGAAACAAGGATTGGGCATTACTTGACAAATTACTCTTATTTCTTGTTGACACTGCCATGTGTTAAAAGAATAAAAATTACCGAACGGTTATTCAACCGCGAAATCTTCCACCGCTTCTCATACAAAACATCAGGTGTGCGTGCAGGTGCGCAAAATATTGTATGGCATAATGACGACTAGTGCTAATGACGTCACTATTGAGGACGCAGCAACGATGCTTCGGACGAGCTCCGATTTACAGTTTCCCCTGAATTACAACCATGTTCAATAAAACCTTCTTTTGCCTGAACAAGCCACTGCATTCCTCTACTATAACGGTTGTACGCTGGTATCAGCTGATGTGCTTCGATGCTGACCAATGCTACCGCAACAAAAGCCTTTAATAAGTTTTTTATGATTATTTTGTGGATGTTGGTTAGTCTTTACCTCAGTGACATCCCTCATGCAGAAGAGCGCAGCACGCGTAAACATCCGAATATAGGAGAGAGAGAATTCGAAACCCGAAGAGGAAAGTTTGCTGACTTCACCGTAACTGTCTCCAGGGCGTGGTTGACCCCTCAACATTGGCCAACGCTGTGAAAAAAGACGAAATTGGATAGAAAGATGATGGGAAAGAAGAGTGTGTTCGGGAATAAGAGAACTCGCGTCACATTAGGGGTGGCACGATCCACTGAACCACACGGCCAGTCGGGTCGCGCAGGTCCGATTGAAACATTTGCGTTAGTGACGTGGGTGACGTCGAATATTACTACGCACTGAGGGCCTGACCGGTGACATCGACACATGAATCAGTTTAGCAATGACAATCGGGTTCCTCAAGCGAAGCTTACGTTGGCTCGCAAGTTTCCGAGGCATTGTGTTCACGCAAGAAAAAAAACACACTTGTTTCCACAGCAGAGCAGTGGCGGGGAAGGGCGGTTTGAAGTGTTCGCAGCTGTGCCGGCGCCCATGTGTGAATAATTACCAAGGATTAAAGCGGCATAGGCGCGCGATCACGCCACGAGCGCAACCAAGCAGAGCCATTTATTCGCTTCCTGCGGGGAGGGAAAAAGCCGAGAAGGCAGGAAAGGGTTTCGCGCCTGCCGCTCTGGCTTCCTTTCCTTTAAGTTCATTCTCGGAAAACGGACGCGACGGCCATGTGTTGTGCGCTCCCCGAAGAACTGGCAGCCTTCGACGAGTGGCAGCGAGAACTCGCCCGTGAAAGGGCTCGCCCTGGGCGCGCCGATCCAGCCGTTAAAGCCGCCCGTGCTCAGGCAATCCGACAGCAACTAGAAGAACCCGGGCTGAGTGAGCGGGAGGCCTATGCATTTCGGCACCGTTATCTGTGGGTCACTTTATCGTGACGAAGGTCCGGTGCACGCAGGGCAAGCTTTGTTTATTCCCATTTACCTGTAGGGGCAGGGTTGGTCCTTTTTTTCAGAGTTTTCAAAGTTTTTTTCACTCTTTTATTCCCTTTACCTTCCCCCGCGCAGTACATTTGAGGTGACCTCCTAAGCGAGAGGCAGTTACGGTACCGCACTTATCTCTTCTTTTCTCATTCTAAAATCACTTACTAATACTACTACGAGCCGGTATTGCACTAGCTTCGGGATCGGCCCACGTATGGGCAATGTTTAACGCCTGCTTCACCTCCGCCGTGGGTCGGACCACTATTGCACTATCTTCTGGATCGGCTCACGTATGGGGAGTAATTTACCGCCTGATTCATTTGCGCCCCGGGTCGGGTCGGTACTCCACTTATATTTCGGGATCTGCCCACGTATGGGGAGTGTTTAACACAGAACAGCTATACAAACTTATGCCATCTTCGACTGGTCGTTTCTGAGCGCTCTCGCGAGCGGCGTTGTCTTCGGCTGGTTGAAAGAGGGTGCCCGCCCTGCGTTCGGCTGGTTCTTCTCGATTGCACTCCTCCACCTTCGAGCGCTCTGAGGCGCTCCGAGCCCTGTCGTCGGAGCAGTCGTCGAAATTGAAACGTCATCGCAGAGCCGCGTTGCTGCTGTTGGCGACGGCCCACCGTAACCTAGGCAACCTAGGCCACTGCGACGAACGCTCGTCCCGCCGGCGCGTCCGCCGGTTTTCTCGGCAGCGCCGGGAGCTTTCGATAAGCGAAACATCGGACGTTGGTAGTAGTCACGTGGTTTAGCATCTGCCATTGCCTCCTCCGAGAGCGAGTCGCACGTTTGGCTTGCGCGCTCGTCCTCTACCTCTGAGCTCGGGGAACGCCGGATCTGCCCGACTCTGCTCCGGGGGATGGAAGCGACCAGCCGAAGATAGCATTAGAGAAGGGAAACTGTACCTTCCACAGTGCTACGGAAATAAGCGTAGCGGTGGCGTCGTAAACTAAAGTATGTGACCACGGGTGGCGCTGTACAACAGGAAACGGAAACGGGGTTTTGCGCAGTTTACCAGGTGTTCTGTGGCTTTACTGGGTTTCTAGCTGGTGCGCCTCGATCGTGCTCCCGCCAGTTTAGTTACTGTGTGGCAAACGTAGCGCCTATATATTTATGTAGGCGCTACGTTTGCTACACAGCAACCAAACTGGCGGGAGCATGATCGAGGCGCAGCAGAATACATGTAGCGCTGAGTCATGTCGAGTTAAGGCACACTCTGAACTGACTTTTAAGGGCATCCCGAGCGGTTTTTTGTTCATTACGCCGCCGTTACCCCGAGTTGTGCCGCCGCGCGCCAGCTGTTGCATTTCGTGTAGGGCTACTGACAGAATGCGCTTTCCAGGTGGCACGATGGCCTCGACTGGAATAAACGCACATGACACCAAAGATTGAGTGAGCCTGAAAATATTTTATTTGCATTTTACAAGTACAAATAGAAAGCACACGTCTACGCATCCACACAAACGCGGTTACATAGTCAAGAACGTAATCAAGAAATGGCTCATTAATAAGGGTAGCACAAACGCACAAGAAAGAAGACCTAAGCTACAATACGTACGGTCGGCTGCTAAGTATAATAATTTCCCTGTCACCGCGTGTCACTTTTATACAGCATCATTACAGCACTACCAGGTCGGGTAGTTTGGCCGAAAGAACGCAACAGCTTACGGCCGTCAGCTGCCTCTTCCTTACGGGTGTCATAATTATCCTAATGTCCGCATCAACGTCGTGCAAGTCCGCATACAGGTATCTGTATCTGAACCATATGTGCCAGCTTATACACGTGTAGTGAAATTATGATAACCACTGCGTCTTATCAAACGTATTGGTTTTGCGAATGCGCGTTACAGCTGACGGAACGACATACTGTAACTGAAGCACAAGAGAACAAGGACAAAAGGAGGATACAACACTTGAAGAAATGAAGAATTAGTAGGCGTACAGCAAACAAGCGATGACGGAGAACACACAATGATGCATCGGGTGTTCTGACAGTGACATCGGTTTGCGTACTTACGGTGTTATGGAGATCAACGGCATAAAAACGTACCTTCAAGCGTACTCCCTCAACCTCCGCCGCATTCATTACGATAATCAACGCCTAAACAAAATGAGGCACTATTTTTTGCCAAGAGTAGACCTCTTTACAGCAAGTCTATGTAATGACTCGCAGACGAAACCAGCATGCTTTCGAAAATGTTTTACCGGTTTTACCGCCGCAGTATTCGAACGCCAACGGCAGGAAACACATCGATACCAATAGGCTGTCGGCTGTCGGTGGTTAATCAAGTACAAAAACCTTGACGCTATGACTAAACAGCAGCTTCAACAATCAAATTTAAAAAAAAATCAACTGCCTACTTGCCTGAGGTAACAAAACGTCCTTAGACGCCTCGATTGTTTATGTCAATGGTTTGTGTAAAGTAAAAAATTCAGAATGTTCAGCGCCCCTAGCAGAGAAAGCACAAATTAAAGTATTCGACCAAATTACAGTAGCTCCACTTGCGCGCTTACGCTGAAACGCGCCTCGATTGATTTTTCGCCCTCTGTGGCCATTTGTTGAACTTGAGAGTGTACGGGGCCTGGTGTTTAACGCCTGTTTCACCTCCGCCATGAGTCGGCCCGGCATTTTACTATCTTCGGGATCGGCCTACGCATGGGGATTGCTTAACGCTTGCTTCACCTCCGCCGCGAGTCTAGTCGGTATTGCACTAGCTACGGGATCGGCCCACGCATAGGGAGTGCTTAACGCCTGTGTCATCTGCGCCCCTGCTCGAGCCGACATTGCATTATCTTCGGGATCGGCCTACGTATGGTGAGTGATTAACACCTGCTTCACCTCTGCCGCGGGTCGCGCCGTTATTGCACCATCTTCGGGATCGGCCCACGCATAGGGAGAACTTTAAGCCTGTGTCACCTCTGCCGCGGGTCGAGCCGGCATTGCACTATCTTCGGAATCGGCCCACGTATGAGAAGTGCTCAACGCCTGCTTCACCTCTGCCACGGTAGGGCCGGTATTTGACTATCTTCGGAATGGGCCCATGTATGGGGAGTGATTAACGCCTATTTCACCTCCGCCGCGGGTCAAGCCGGCATTCCAGTATTTTCATGATCGGCCCACGTATGGAAACTTTCTTGCTTACCACAACGATACGAAAATTCCCTTGGATGGTCAAGGTATACAGCTTCACTGCCAAAGAAAGAAAGAAAGAAAGGAAGGAAGAAAGAAAGAAAGAAGGAAAGGAAGAAAGAAAAGGAAAAAGAATCGTGGGCTCAGCTCCGGTAATTCCAAGCACTTTCGTTTTTTTTTTTCTCTAGCACAATACATTTAAGGGACTCAAATGCTGGGAGACAGCCCTTATTCAGTGAGTTATACCCTCGATGCGGGTTATTCAGAAATCTAGTAGTAAAGTGAAACAACTAACAAATACTACGTCAGTAAGAACAGCAACTAATTCTGAATAATCTTTCATTTAAATGCTTCCAATCAAACTGAACTGTTCCATCTTGATTACATCCTTGCTCAGACCACACGAGATATCTACAGAACCTTCCTATACTGCTGAAAGTCGTTTCGTGAAATATTTGTATAGCTGCGTTCTGATCAACACCATTTCGATTCACCCACTACGGGTCATATTGGGTTTTTATGCAATCTTTGCCCTGCGCCGATGCAATGGGAGGCAACTTTGTGCGATAAAGGCGCGTATGCGCAGTGCTGTCAATCATGTTTCTGCGTCGGGCAGTTCTAAAAACGCTTAAAATACGTCGTATACACAGAGCACGCGTGCTAGCGTAGATACGGCAAACCGGCAACACACATATCGCAGATTACGAAGAGCTCTCGAAAAGAATGCCACGTCTGTTATCATCCTAGCAGCTGGCCTCGTGACCCGCCTCCTAAATTTGGCCGCATTACAAAGATTCGCCCGCTTTCTTGCCTCATGCGCTGTTCACTATGCACTGTTCAATTTAAGGAGCCAGAATTTCAAGCAACTGCACCGCTTTTACTAAAGAAATACGCTCAGCAGAAACGCACGTTGGATTTCCATATGGCGAGGACTTCGGCAGTTCTCCCGTTTTCCTTGCTTTCACTGAAGTGCGAGAACGTTGATGCCGGGACAGTTATATTTTCCTGCACGCGGGGCCAGACTCGCTTCTGTCACCTACAGCAGCACCTGAGAGCCTTCAACAAGGTACTGTGGAACCTGGGCCTTCAGCTAAAAGAAGATCCACGGGGCCAGCTCGGGGACGTCAGCGTCGCGACAGTGTCGGGCGTTTGCAAGATTCCCGTATTGCACAAAATGCCAAAGCGACCAGGAAGCACCCTTCGCCTTCTTGCGCAGCCTGCTCAGAGTACACCGATGCATCATCTCTGCGGAGTTGAACTACGCCGTGGCGAACGCCGGCATGCTTGCCGATGCCTTGGAATTTTCGTCGAGTTTGGAAAGACTCACCGTCTTCGGTGTCGCGAGCGATCAGCCAGAATTATTCCACGAGTTCGCCGCCAAGGCCTACTCTCTGGAATGCAGGGGAGTGATCCGGTTCCCGCAAGGCTACGTGCAATCCTTGGACAGCATGAAGATTCCCGTCCGCTTGCTGGAACAATGGGGTGCCCGACTCACGTCGCTTAACGTAGCGGAGCTGCAAATGAGCCAGCTCACGTCGAGGAAGCTCGTCGAAGCTCTCATCATGAACCACACCATCACGGACGTCGCCGTCGGAGACTGCGTCTTCGCTTCCGGTCCGCTGTACGGGTCATCGCTGTCGTTCGAAGATTATCTGTTGCAACAAAACGCAACGCTCAGGAAGCTCACTCTGAGAGGGCCGCACTTCAATAACGAATTCATCTGGTTGAAGGCGCTGGCCGAAGCCATCGCTGCAATGACGACGCTGCAAGAGCTAGACGCCCAGTGGCTGGGGACGAGCCGTTACTGCAAGCGGTTCGTCACGGTCGTCTCGCGCAACCGCTTGCTGCGCTGTTTGAGGCTGCGGCTTGACGCGATGGCCAACATAATGGACGAGCTGCAGCGGGACGAAGGCGTAGAGGCCGCCGACGATCGATCCTGGATCTCGTCAGTGAAGGAAAATGACTCGCTACAGAAGTTGGACCTCGACGTCTCGTGGTCCACAACCGAAAACTGCTGTATCTTACTTGAAGCTCTCGCCAACAAGCAGTGCCTCCAAAGCGTGACGCTGCGTAATCTTCCGGATGTTGACAGGCTGGAGGAAGTCTGCAGCGCGATTAGGAAGAGCGGACTTGTCCACAAGGTCGGCATCGCGGACTATTACGTTGAGCACATGGATACGCCGACGCTTTCCGACTTTCCTGAGGTGACAGCCGTCACTGTATATGTACCGCACTCCGAAGACGCAGCCACTGTGCAGCGTTTCTTCCATCACCTTGTGGCTTACAACGGCATCTCATCACTTCGCGTGTCTGTAGATTTCTTGGACGAAATTCTTTACGCAACACTGGCCACTTACATAAAACGTGCGTCCGCGCTGCAGGAAATCCGGGTGGACATCGATGTTGACACCGACGACGACTGGGACGATGAGCCTCTAGCTCAGCCTATCTCCGACATGTGCATGGCACTCTGCTCGAATCTAAGCCTTACCAAGATAAGCTTGGAGTGGTCGGTAAATTTACGTGACAGGACTGTCAAGCGCTCGCTGACGCCGTCTTCGGAAACCGACGCCTCCACGAGCTCACGCTCAAACTCGCAGCAGACGATAACAGAGCAGCCTTCCTGCGCCATCTCTTGCCACGATTTCACCAAAACTACAGCCTGCTTCGCCTAGAAATTCCCTTCTGCGTAAAACCTCACACCAACAACACCTTCGCAGTCCAGGACATCGTTCGACGCAACTGCAGCCTCGTTGAGCGAGCGACCAGGTTCGTGTTGGGAGACCAGGATTCCTACTGCGCACGCGCCGTGGAGCTCGTTTCGGAGCACCCGAAGCTCGTGGACAACGTTCGACGCAGGGTGGCACTTAGCGACGAGGCCGAAGCCGTGGCTTTGATCCGAGCAGCCCTGCGGCGTCCGTGCCTCACCGACGTGCACGAATTCATGCGGTTGATCGGCGTCGTCCAGAGACGAGTCGTGTGCCACGCCCGAGAGGACGGCGTCACGCAGTTCGACAAACTGAACCACGAGTGCTGGCTGCACATTCGCCGGTACCTGACTGTAGCCGACGCGGTGGGACCCTGACATGCCCGTTCACCTCCGTACGACGCACACTACTGGTGTAATGTCATTCCATGATCTTCTTCCATGAACGCCCTCCAGGCAACCCCTGCTCCAGGGAAAGCCTTTACAATCGTGAAAGTGTATGGCGTTCAAGGCGTTGCATCCACTGCCGCTTGGTCTCACGGTATGTCGCGAGCGGCAACAATCAACCTTCCAGTTTGTTCATCGACCGAACTCATGCGGAACCGGCATACTACACGCTGCATGAACGCTGCCGAGTCTTTCTGGCGAGCGCAGCGAATGACTGTGAACTCGTCCTTTGCGAAGGCTGAACTGTATGATTCACGTGCGGCAGCATGCAGGTGCCGCCATGTTGAACTGGTTGAACGGATGGACGGGATGGAGTTGACCCCGTTAAATAGGGCGGCGGCTCGCGTAAGCTAGCCGTGACTAGTGCTATATTTTGTTCAGAAAGTGTATGTGTATCGGACGGACCTATAATCTACTGTAGGTCAAGATGCATGCACGTCAGTCCAGTGCTTCGCGGTAAACCTACATGCACTTGACGTATGTAGCCTAACGATACACCCGCGTCTTCACGTGGGTGCGCGCCGACTAAGTAACTTGCAGCAAGCGACGTACGAGCTTATGCAGCCAGTGCTTCTGTTCACTGCTGAAACGTGGACTCGCCTGAGGTAAATGGAGCACGCTACTACGAAGGCCATATGTGACCGTGTTTCCAGTACAGAGTGCAGCTGACGATAGCTGGAGCACTTCGTACTGTACCTAGCGATGCGGGCTCTCGCCTTTTACTTGTGTCCACTTTTATTTCTACCACACAGACATGCCTGCGTATAAGACACAGTTCGTAAAGCAAGTGTACGCGAGGTGAAACTTTCGCCAATAATCTTGTTCTTTTTTTTTTTGTCGTCAGTCAGCAACGACGTCATTGCCCATCGCCTGCTTTTATTCTCCTCTCCTTTCTCGCAGTACTATGTCTCAAGTGCTCCATGCAATACGCCCAGCGTGAAGCATTTCTGTTCTCTACAATTAAGAAATTCTTCGTCTTGGTGCGAAATAGCAGGAGCATTATGAGTAACGTTTCGAATACCTCTCGTATCTTTGAGTATCATTATAAAAAAAACTTGGCACAGCTGCTTTTATACGGTCGTGACTTTCCACACTTTTCTCAAAGTCCACGGCTGTCACACAATGGTATTGCAGAAAGTTTGGCTAGTTGATAACGTGACGAGGGTTTCGGACTTGTCATATATGTTACACAGGGCATGAAGTGCCTTAAAAGCGTAAATAAAGACCTCTGTTGCTGCCGCCATTTCGATTCTCTGTTTTACATGTCCGTCTCTCTCCGCCGTCGCAGCAAGCAGTCAATGGTGTTGGGCTGCTAAGCACGAGGTCGCGGGATCGAATCCCGGCCACGGCGGTCGCATTCCGATGGGGGCGAAATGCGAGAACACCCGTGTACTCAGGTTTAGATACATGTTAAAGAACCCCAGGTGGTCCAAATTTCCGGAGTCCGCCACTACGGCGTGGCTCATAATCAGGAAATGGTTTTGGCACCTAAAGCCCCATAATTTCATTGAAGCAGTCAACACACTTCCCTAGTGCGCTCCAAGTGTTTGCTTTGGGCTGAACGGGCGATGTCTAGATAGCCGATGGACGCTTAAAAATGGTCCCTGAATTTCTGGTTACATGTTGATATTGTTACGCGTGGAAAGACACAGACGAAAGAGGATATATTCACAGGCTATTTACACTGGAGCCAAGCAGCCAGGCCGACACTCGCTCGCGCCCAGGGCACTGACCAACTTCGTCGTTCTACCGGCAGCTCGTCGCTTGAGCATCACTCGATGATATCCGTAATACTACCCCCCCCCCCCCCCCGGTAGCAAAAGCGCCGTCACGGTGCTGTTAAATATCCAAGGCGCGTGGAGAGTTGTAGGGCTTGAGTCTGGCGACGGGCACAATGTCTGTGGTTGTCACAGCGGAGGACGTAGTGGGCGTGGTTAGAACGATTTAATAGGTGACATCGGTCACTTTGCGAAGCACACTATATGGGCCTGTGTAACCGGAAAGCACTTTTTCACAAAGGCCAACTTTATGCGATGGTGACCAAAGCAACACCAAGGTACCGGGCACAAAATGGACATACGGTGACGGAGGTCGTAGCGTTGCTTCTGTTTGTCTTGAGACACTTGTAGACGAGCGCGCCCAAGTTGGCGAGCATGGACAGCATGGGCGATTGCATCATGGGCCTAATAGCTAGTTGAAGCTGTGGCGAACGGAAGTACAGTGTCCAGTGGTAGCGTCGGCTCGCGGACATACAAGAGGTAAATGGGGAAAAGCCAGCAGTTTCGAGACGGGATGAGTTGTACGCAGAGGTAATGTAAGGTAGAGCCGGGTCCCAGTCACGGTGGTCGTCTGAAACGTATTTGGATAGCATGTTTGTAAGGGTGCGGTTCAAACGCTCAGTGAGGCCGTTCGTTTGGGGGTGGTAGGAGGTGGTAAATTTATGCTGTATTGAGCAGGCACGCATGATTTCGTCGGTGACATTGGCCAAAAACGTACGGCCACGGTCTGTTAGCAATTGACGCGGAGCACCATGAATCAAAATGATATCATGTAAGAGGAAGTTCGCAACATCAGTTGCGCAACTGGTCGGAAGAACGCGGGTTACGGCGTAGCGGGTCGCGTAGTCCGCCGCGACTGCAACCCACTTGTTTCCTGATGCAGATTCCGGTAATGGGCCGAGAATGTCTAAGCCGACACGATGGAAGGGCTCGACAGGAATGTCGAGCGGCTGCTGGTAACCAGCGGGGAGCTGGGAAGGCTTCTTGTGTCGTTGGCAAAGTTCACAAGCGGCGACGTAACGTCGTACGGAACGGGCAAGGCCCAGCCAGAAAAAACGGCGACGTACATGGTCATAGGTTCGAGATACGCCGAGGCGTCCTGCCGTTGGTGCGTCGTGAAGCTCTTCTAGAACGGTTGAGCGGAGGTGTTTATGTATGACAAGTAGGAACTCAGAGCCGTCCGGATGAAGGTTACGACGGTAGAGAGTACCGTCGCGGAGGACGAAGAGGCGTAGAGTGGCGTCGGCCGGAGAGTGTTCAAAACGGTCGATGAGTGCTTTGATGTGGGCGTCACGGCGTTGCTCGTCGGCGAAATGAAGCAGCTGTAATATAGAGAATACACAAGAAGCACTGGCATGCTGTCAGCATCTTGGTGCAGGTGGCCAGGTTTGTACAACACGGAATATGAAAATTCTTGTAGCCTCAAAGCCCATCGACCAAGCCGGCCTGTAGGATCATTTAGCGATGAGAGCCAGCAGAGTGCATTACGGTCAGTGACTATGGAAAAAGGGCGACCGTAAAGGTAAGAGCGGAACTTTGCAACCACCCAGACAACAGCAAGGCATTCTCATTCGTTAATGGAATAGTTGCGTTCCGATATGGTGCTAGGAGGCGGCTCGCATAAGCAATAGAGTGTTTTAGTTGAGCGTCTTTACGGTACGCTCCGCTCCGGGTTGCCCCGCTAAGCCAAAGCGGAGCGGCGGGCGATTTTCACGTTTTAGTCGTTTAGCGTATCGGAGCGGACCTTTCGTAGTTGCAGCGCCCTCTGGCCAAATTCAGGGTTATGAAAGAACATAAAAAACAAATTTGTCATGTTTACAGAATAAAACGCATGTATATAACTTCTTTGTTAATTAAGTATCTAAACGTGCACTTGTAATGCAATATCGGTCCATTTTATTGAGTGGAAAATAAAGCATCGACTTCGCGAACGCCACGTGATAGTCAACGATGTTGCATTCTGCATCCAATCCAATCCTTTCTGACGCCAATGCGCCTGCGACGCTTTTGTTCACACTTCCTTGGAGAACAAGTTGGGATTGCGTTAGGCAAGTTATTTAGCGCTCGCACTAGTGATGCCGCCGAGAAGTGTGCTGGAGGACACCTTTCTCATGTCCACTTTGAAGTGGTCAGAGATAGAAGATTTTTTGTGCCAGGAAGTGTTCCAGTACACGCGCCGAGACCCGCTGTCACTGCATGGCTATACCTCGACATCGATGGCATGGAAAGCGGGCAATTCCGCGCGTACTTTCGCTTCGAGCAACATGATGTGCGAAGGCTGCAGCGAGCATTGCAACGGCCTGAAGTTGAGTCGACGCCGCGGTGTGTCAGCGTTCCAGGAGTTGAGAGCCTCTGCCTAACGCTGCGGCGGCTAGCACATGCGAACAGGCTGCGGGAATTGAAGCTGCTCTTCGGGCGCCATTATTCAGAGATTTCTTCAGCCACCAATGCTGTGCTCGCACACATTGAGAGCACGTTCGGCCACCTCCTGCGAGATATCAACAATCATTTTTGGCTCGACCTTGCTGAACTGGAAGACTTTTTCCCAGGTATGCAATCAACTGCTTGGCAGGGTGCGCTCGTGCTCAGCTGTATCACGTTTACTCGCATACCGTGAATTCCAAAGGGGCGCCGCCCCACAATTGCTGGGGCTTCGTCGACGGGACAACGCGGGCCATTTGCCGTCCATCGAAGGATCAGAAGGTCTTTTCGGGGCACAAACGTTTTCATGCCCTTAAATACCAGTCCATCATGTGCCCCAATTGGATTATCTGACGGCCCACACGTGGGCAGTCGACATGATGCAGGCAAGTTAACGATTTTGATGATTTGTATTACGCACAGCCAATCGCTACATGCTGTGACTCAAACACATGCGTAATGCAGTCACATCCGTGCGAGACAAGGCACGACTTGATGACTAGTTCCTTTGTTGAAACTGCTTCAGCGGCACTTGTTCAACTGCAACTCATCTTACGAGTGACCTCGTGAGACAAATGTCCCCATGTGGTGATACGATTGTCAACGCGGTTGTGAAAAAGGCATGGTAAAATTTAGTAAGGTCGAAATTGTGAAACAGTGACGTGTCCTAATTAACATTCTAATGCTATAAGCCAGTTTTGTTTGTTATTGTGCAACATGTTTTCAGTTTAAATTTACAATAGGAATTATACCTATGAAGATAGCATCATTACTATAGAAGCAATGGAAATACCTGTTTGATTGTCAAGTAATTATGAAGGAACCTTGTTCTTTAATAGAGTTCCGTGAACTAGCCTTGTTGCATGAAGGAAGTGTGCATCTGAACATTCACACTAGGCAGCTTTCTCAACGAGTGTACATCGTTATTGACAAGCCAGCTACTGTGCGCAGGTTGCAATATACTCATCAGTGATATCCTGTAGTAAAATGTGTTCGTATATTTTCAGGTATCCTCCGAAATAGCAGGACTTACCAAAAGCTTGAAAATCTTGTCAGAGGGCGCAGCTTTTGTCTTTATGGTGATCCCGCTTATCCCTTGCGACCTCTGCTGCTGAAACCTTATGGCGGAACTAGCATAACCTTGCCGCATTATGCTTTAACAAGGAAATGAGCACCGTGAGACAATCAGTCGAATGGGGTTTTGGAAAAATGGCAGGCCTGTTTGCATTCCTGGATTTTCGAAAGAATCAGAAGGTGAACGGACAAAATGTTTCTCGGATGTACAAAGCTGGTGCTATGCTTGCAAATCGTCACACCTGTATGTACAGTTCACAGGTCTCGCAGCATTTTGGGGTTTAACCCCCACAGCTGGAGGCTTATTTGAGGCCACAAGACTCAGTCACACAGTGAAAGCACTTTATTTAAAAAGGCTAGCAATTTGCACTATCTTGCAATATCTTGCACTATTGCGTTATCTCCGGGATCGACCCACGTATGGAAAGCTTTTGCTTGCCGCAACGACAGGAAAATTTCCTTGGACGGTACCGGTGTACAGTTTCGCTGTCAAAGAAAGAAAGAAACAAAGAGAAAGGAATAGTTGCAATTCTACGGTCCTTCACAGAGCCTCCCACGGTCTTCAGTTCGTGCATCGTGGACTCGCCTGCAATAAGTTCATGCGCTCTCGTTTCTTTTCTCTGGCTCAGTACAATTAAGGGACTCAAATGCTGGAAAACAGCCATGATTCAGTGGGTCACACACTCGATGCGGGTTATTCAGAATTCTAGTACTAAAGTGAAACAACTAACAAATACTCCGTCAGTAAAAACAGCAATTATTTCTGAATAATATTTCTTTTAAATGCTTCCCATCAAATTAAACTGTTCCATCTTCATTACACCCTTGTTTAGACAGCGCCAGCTATCTACTGAGCATTCCTATACTGCTGAAAGTTATTTCGTCAAATATATGTATAGCTGCCATCTCATCAACAGGATTTCGATTCGCCCACTGCTGGTCATATTCGATTTTTATGCAGTCTTTCCCCTGCGCCTAGCCAATGGTAGGCAACTTGGTGCGATAAAGGCGCGTATGCGCGGTGCTGTCAATCATGTTTCTGCGTCAGGCAGGTATGGAAACACTTAAAATACGTCGCATAGACAGAGCACGCCTGCTAGCGTAGATACGGCAAATCAGCCACACACACATCGTAGATTACGAAGAGCTCTCGAAAAGAATGCCACGTCTGTTATCATCCTAGCAGATGGCCTCGTGACCCGCCTCCTAAATCTGGCCGCACTACAAAGATTCGCACGCATTCTTCCCTTATGTGCTGTTCACTATCGCGTTCCGCGCAGACGTCTCAAAGGTCACCAAATATAAGTTACCACAATAACAAGCAACTGTCCGCGTTTACTAAAAAAATAGGATCAGCAGGAGCACACATTGGATTTCCATATGGCGAGGACTTCGGCAGTCCTCCCATTATCCTTGCTTTCACTGAAGTGCGAGAACGTTGATGCCGAGATAGTCATATTTACCTGCACGCGGGGCCTGACTCGCTTCTGTCACCTACAGGAGTACCTGAGAGCCTTCAACAAGGTACTATGGAACCTGGGCTTTCAGCTCAGAGAAGATCCACGGAGCCAGCTCGGGGACGTCAGCGTCGCGACGGTGTAAGCGTTTGCAAGAAGATCCCGTATTGCACAAAATGCCAAAGCGACCAGGAAGCAGCCACCGCCCTCTTGCGCTGCCTGCTCAGAGTGCACCGATGCATCGTCTCGGTGGAGATTAACTACGCCATGGTGAACGCTGGCATGCTCGCCGAAGCCATGGAATCTTCGCCGAGTTTGGAAAGCCTCACACTCTTCGGTATCGCAAGCGATCAGCCAAAGCTATTCGAGGAGTTGGCCCGGTCGGCCGCCAAACCCTGCTCTCAGGAATGCAGGGCGTATTCAAGTTACCTCAAGGCTACGAGCACTCCTTGGACAGCATGAAGATTCCCGTCCGCTTGCTGGAACAATGGGGTGCCCGACTGACGTCGCTAGACGTAGCGGAGCTGGAAATGAGCCCGCTCACGTCGAGGAAGCTCGTCGAAGCTCTCATTGCGAACCACACCATCACGGACGTCGCCGTCGTAGACTGCGTCTTCGATTCCGGTCCGTTGGACTGGTGGTCGCCATCGTTCGAGGACTATCTGCTAAAGGAAAACGCAACGCTCAGGAAGCTGACGCTGAGAGGGCGGCACTTCGATGACGAATCCGCCTGGTCGGAGGACCTAGCCGAAGCCATCTCGGATATGACGACCCTGCAAGAACTAGACGCGCAATGGCTCGGCACGGGCCATTACTGCAAACAGTTCGTCACGGAAGTCTCGGGCAACCGCTTCCTGCGCTGTCTGACGCTGCGGCTTAGCGCGATGGACGACGTAGCGATGGCACTGCGACGGCGCGAAAACGTCGAGACCGCCGACGATCGATCCTGGATCTCGTCGCTGAAGGAAAACGACTCGCTGCAGAAGTTGGACCTGGACGTCTCGTGGTCCACCACCGAAAGCTGCTGCCTCTTACTTGGAGCTCTCGCGAACAAGCAGTGCCTTCAAAGCGTCACGCTGCGCGATCTTCCGGATGTCGACAGGCTGGAAGAAGTCTGCAGCGCGATACGTAACAGCGGACTTGTCCACAGTGCCTGCATCGCGGGACATTGCGTTGAGCGCCAAGATACGCCAACGCTTTCCGACTTTCCCGAGGTGAAAGGCGTCATTGTATTTCTAAGGCGCTCCGAAGACGCCGCGCGTGTGCAGCGCTTCTTCCATTGCCTTGTGGCTTGCAACGGCATCTCATCACTTCGCGTGTGCCTAAATTACTTCGACGCAAGTTTTTACGCAACACTGGCCACTTACATAAAAGGCGCGTTCATGCTCAAGAAAATCCGGCTGGACATCGATGTTCACATCAGTGACGAACGTCACGATGGGCCTGTGGCTATCTCCGACTTGTGCACGGCACTCTGTTCGAATTTAGGCCTTACCAAGATAAGGTTGGAGTGGTTGGCACATTTACGTGACCACGACTGTCAAGCGCTCGCTGACACCGTCTTCGGCAACCGACGCCTTCACGTGCTCACCCTCAATCTCGCAGCAGACGATAACAGAGCAGTCTTCCTGCGCCATCTCTTACCATAATTTCACCGAAATTTCACCCTGCTTCGCCTAAAAGTTCCCGTCTGCGTGAAACCTTACGCCAACACGTTCGCAGTCCAGGACATCGTTCGACGCAACTGCAGCCTCGTTGAGCGAGCGACCAGGTTCGTGTTGGGAGACCAGGATCCCTACTGCGCATGCGCCGTGGAGCTCGTTTCGGAGCACCCGAAGCTCGTGGACAATGTTCGACGCAGGGCGGCACTGAGCGACGAGGCCGCGGCCGTGGCCTTGATCCGAGCAGCCCTGCGGCGTCCGTGCCTCACCGACGTGCACGAATTCATGCGGTTGATCGGCGTCGTCCAGAGACGAGTCGTGTGCCACGCCCGAGAGGACGGCGTCACGCAGTTCGACAAACTGAACCACGAGTGCTGGCTGCACATTCGCCGGTACCTGACTGTAGCCGACGCGGTGGGACCCTGACATGCCCGTTCACCTCCGTACGACGCACACTACTGGTGTAATGTCATTCCATGATCTTCTTCCATGAACGCCCTCCAGGCAACCCCTGCTCCAGGGAAAGCCTTTACAATCGTGAAAGTGTATGGCGTTCAAGGCGTTGCATCCACTGCCGCTCGGTCTCGCGCTATACCACGAGTGGCACACGCAATCTTCACTGCCCGAACTCATGCTGAACCGGCATGGTACAGGCTGCCCTCTGGCGAGCGCAGCGAACAGCTGTCCTCCACGAAGACTGAACTGAGTGATTCACGTGCGGTAGCGGTGCAGGTGCCGGCATGTCGAACTGGTTAATTAGGTGTTATATGGATAAGGCTGAACGCGTTCCATCGGGCTGTAGCCGTGACTGATGCTATATCTTGTTCACAAAGTGCAGGTGAATCAAACGGGCCTATAATCTATTGCAGGTCAAGATGCATGCACGTCAGTCCACTGCTGCACGGTACACTCTTACACTCTAAGAACAGTTTACACCCTTTGGCTTGCCCCTTCTGCCACACAAAAATAATCGTCATCTGCCTGGATGCGTTTCCTTTCTTTATCGCTGCGAGCCCGGAACTTTCCAGTAACGAACGGCACGCGCGTTATCAGCATAGAACAGTTTACACCCTTTGGAGTGCCTCTTCTGATAACGCGCGTGCCATTCGTCACTGGAAAGTTCCGGGCTTGCAGCGATAAAGAAAGGAAACGCATCAAGGCAGATGACGATTATTTTTGTGTGGCAGAAGGGGCACACTCTAAGAACAGTTTACACCCTTTGGCTTGCCCCTTCTGCCACACAAAAATAATCGTCATCTGCCTTGATGCGTTTCCTTTCTTTATCGCTGCGAGCCCGGAACTTTCCAGTAACGAACGGCACGCGCGTTATCAGCATAGAACAGTTTACACCCTTTGGAGTGCCCCTTGTGATAACGCGCGTGCCGTTCGTCACTGGAAAGTTCCGGGCTTGCAGCGATAAAGAAAGGAAACGCATCAAGGCAGATGACGATTATTTTTGTGTGGCAGAAGGGGCAAGCCAAAGGGTGTAAACTGTTCTTAGAGTGCAAGCCAAAGGGTGTAAACTGTTCTTAGAGTGTAGGCAAAGTTACACCCTTTGGCTTGCCCCTTCTGCCACACAACAACAATCGTTATCTGTCTTGATGCGTTTCCTTTCTTTAACGCTGCGAGCCCGGAACTTTCCAGTAACGAACGTGATTACCGACGATTAACGATTACCGACCATCCGGTAATCCGCTCAAACCGCCCCGGTTTGCCGGAATAGAGGACACGCTAAAAGTCTCTATTGTTGGCGTGGCTTGCGGTAGCTGCAGCTTTCGAAGCTCTTCCTTTATGACTGATCGCCAGTGGCGTAGCAACAGGCGGGGGGCCGTGGGCCCCGGGTGCACGGGTGCACGGGGCAAGGAGGAGGGGGGGGGCGTCATATACGTCTGAAGACACCCGAAAATTGGCGATATCCTCGCCTTCCTCGACTACACCCGAGGGGGGAGGGGTGACAGAAGAGCTAAGGGCCCCGGGTGCCAGACGACCTAGCTGCGCCACTGCTGATCGCACCAGTTCTCTTAGCGCTTCCGTGTTACAGCCTGGGCCTGCGGACAGGAGGTCGGCTGGTTACGTTACGTTACGTTACAATTGTAGTGGTGGGCGCTATGCTGCAGCGCCTTCTCTATGCTCGTCTCTCCGGTGCAAAACTCAGCAACACCGGGTGGTGGGTTGCGGACGAGTCCTGCAAACGCCAGGTGACGTAATTTCTTCTCTTCGGTCATGTTTGGACCAGCGCGCTTGAAGAGGCGGGACATGTCCTCGATACACACCGACACTCTTGTTAGCGCGCTGGTTTCTGGCTTGTAGAGTGTGCTCTCCCTTCTCTCGCCGATCGGTGCTGCCATACGTGCCAAGCAAATGTCGCCGAAATTCTTCCCACGAAGATAGTGCCGCATGGTGGTTCCCGTACCATGTCCTCGCTGACTCTTCTAACTCGAATTACACGTGGCGAAGCTTCCGTGTCTCGACCCAGCCGTCGAAACCTGCGACTCGCTCGAAGTGTTCTAACCAGTCTTCCACATCTTCGAGCGTGGCACCTGGAAGGACTCGGGCGTGCATCGTTGGTACACGACGAGCTGGGACGATGCCACCGCGCTGGTCATGGTTTCACCGTCGCTGCAGTAACCGTTGTCTGCACTGCTGCAGCAACAGCAAGCGGTCGGAACACGGGCGGGTCTCCTCGGAGAGGCGGCGGCTTGTGCGCTGGTGTAGTGGATTCGGTTCTGTGGGTTCCTATCGCTGAGGGTCGGGGCTCCGCTCTCTCTCACGAACCGGGGACTTCCAGTCATCCCCTCACTTCCACCAGGAAAACAATACTCTTCAATGAAGCACACTAGGCAAACTGGTCTATTGTGGGCGAACTTGTACCCTCGAGACTAAAGCATCCACACAACTTACAAGAGTTGACGGGAGCCTATTCAACGGTGAACCACGTCTCCACACCGAACACGCGCCCCGAAGACCAGGAGCCACGCTGTGACTTCTCATTGGACGGGGGGGAGTCGGAAGCTGCCGTGTGCGCCTGCACGAGGGACACTCGCTGTGTCGCCATGCGCGAGGCGTTGATGGTGCTCTTCTAATGGCGATGCGATGAGCAATGCCTAGAGGCCTTAGCAAATGAGGCGCTTGGAAGCGTACCTCGCGGGAGTTCTCGTAACGGCATTGGTACAGTATCCGCCTCCCACGTGGAATGCGTGGTAAAATCTCTTCAGATTTTACGCACTTTTCAGCGATGACGACGTCATAAACCTTATTACTATCATTCGAAATATTTGCTGAAAGTCACAACACTAGCTGGACTGTCAGGGTAAGATATTTTTTTTAAATTTAGTTGCTTTGTACATTGTGTTGATACCAGAGAGAGAGTGAGAAACGCTTTATTGGAAGGCATACATTTTTGCCGCCACATGCGACTCTGCATGCGGAGTGGGAGGGAGATTAAGATATTGCAGAGTAGAGAGGAAAAAAGGCGAATAAGTATAAATATAAAATGAGCCTAGTAAGCCTAGTAAGGATACTTACCGGTGAGACAGTGACAAAAAATTCCAACTTTTCGATATAATAAAGTGAACCTTCTTTAAAGCATTCCAAGAAGGCCAATTTCTTAGGGGTATCGGAGCAATAAATCCAAGGACCGCCGCCGTTTTGAAGGGCAAGGCATAGGACCTAACATGCCACGTAACGTTAGTGGAGCGTGACTAATCGTGTCCATTTGACGCTCAAAACAAAATCTTTCGTTGCGGTGCGCGGGGCTTCGAGTAATGTGTGTTCCTCTATCTCTGAACTTTGATACCAAAATACTTGTACGCTTTCTGTTCACACTGACAGCGACGCGGCGAATGCACGGCGGCGCCCGCCTCTTTTTCGCTCCATGTAGCGCAACGTTGTTAGTCGTATGCCGCCGCTTCTTCTTCTCTTCTGCGAAGTTCGCTCCATGTGCTCCAGGCTTAAAGTAGCTTAGCCGCTTGTAACCTGCTCGTTATCTGCTGCAGCGCGTTAACACTGCTGCTCCTGGGGTATTGACAAGCAAGCTTCTGTTGCTGTGGCTATAGAGACCGACTGACTCGAGCAAACTGTCGACGAACTCACCTGATATTTAGGGAGGCCGTTACGTTGTCCATGACCGAGGCCGACAATCCGTAGATACCGGTTTTGCCGTTCCTCTCGTAGTACATGATAAAGGGGGGAAACTGCAGGGGATGGCAGGGTAACGAAAGTGAGTCTACAGCACAATAACACTTATTACTGGTGGGCATGAGAGCTGTTTGTATGAGAGACAATTAAGAATATGCAGTAGTAACAGCTGGGCGCTTTATTCTGACGCACAAATTCTGCCACAGCCGGTGAAAGTTGAACGGACATCTTAAATGAACCAACCGCTCAAGAGACGAGAAGAGATCAATTTTATCGCGAAGATAAAAAAAAGAAATGAAGGAGCAGCAGTAATAGAGACGGCAGACAACCGAGTCGAGGCGATGCAAAATGTAATATCGTAGCCGCAGACGCCTACCGTTACGCACCGTGGCTTCATCACGCGGTGCCAACAGCTCCGTCTTGCGCGGCGCCAATTTAAGTGTTTCGATTTTGGATGATGATCGATAGGCCCATTGCGCCCGCACGTGATCAAGCAAAATAGAGCGAAACACCAGAGATCAATTTAAAACAAAAAAGCAACCGTCCCTATATTTATAGTATGCGCATGAGAAAGGGGTGTGCACGGGAAGCCAACATGCACGAGAAGCATCGCGTGTATGAGGTTACTTCTATTACGAAGACGAGAGTCCACCTGTAAAACTCTCTGGACTTGTTTTGGGATTTGGAAAGCATGACTGCACCCATCCTTGCTTGACTGCGCTCAAAGTTGAGTGTCCTGAGACAGACGTAAGACGTAAGAGATGAGTTACGTAAGACAGGCTCCTTTTATAATCAAACACAGCTACAAGCTTTAAGTACAATGCAAAGCTGTATAGACTATACGCGCCTGTAAAGTACGGCAACGTTAGGAAAATCTACACTCTTAAGATACGCAACTGGGATGAGTAAACTGATCTATCTATCTATCTATCTATCTATCTATCTATCTATCTATCTATCTATCTATCTATCTATCTATCTATCTATCTATCTATCTATCTATCTATCTATCTATCTATCTATCTGTCCGCGCGCGCGCGCGTGTGCGTGCGTGTGTGCGTGCGTGTGTGTGCGTGCGCGCGTGTGTGTGTGTGTGTGTGTGTGTGTGTGTGTGTGTGTGTGTGTGTGTGTGTGTGTGTGTGTGTGTGTGTGTGTGTGTGTGTGTGTGTGTGTGTGTTCGAAGTTCTCAAATAATTACGGCGTTTGCGTTTCATACGTGCCGCGTTTCCTTTCCTGGCCGATGGAAGTCCCTGACACATTGTATCCGTTACGTGGTTTCATTTTAAGGACTGCATGAAATGTCATGTTCTTTCTGAAATTTGCCTTTGTCGCACTTTTGTTTTGCATGTGCTGCAACTCTTTCGATTCAGCAGCTCTAAATAACCAGCTTGCACAATATCTCGTAGGTCGAGTAGCCTGCCGTTACATTGCGGATACATACGTTTTAAAACGCTGCGCTCGCTATATAGAACATGGTCTGATCTATGCGTATAGAAGGTGTAACTTTTATCTCTACTTCGAAATCAATCCAGCGCTGATAATAGCTGCACCACTATAATATGCTCCTCGTCATCTACTTCTGTGACCGCGTTGGCCAGCGATCTTCTGCAGCAGATTGTACATGATGAGCTGATAGAAAAATTTGTGGATCTCGGCTCTGACAGGACTGCATGGTCACATGGACTAAATCATACGTCTCTAACAGAATGCAGTTTGTCGACATCAAGAGTGCAAAATTACGGAGTCTAATCATAATGTCAGGTGTTCCGTGTAGCTTTGTGCTTTCCCCCGGTTCTATTTTAGTGATAAAATAATTACGTTGCAGATACGGTATCGCGCAACTTAACAGTTCACTTTTTCGCATACAACTCTCTGATGTATTGCAAAGTAGCGCGTTGCTAATTTCACGGCGCGCCTAATTCGGCACTACTTACGGTGAGCGACTGTTCCAATTGGTTGGGAAAGAATATCAACTATAGGAAATTTTTCTATGTTAGACTAGTAAAGAAACCTAAGGACATATTCTCCTTTCATTGCGATATATAAATAGAAATGAGCCAACACATGCACAGCATATTGAATAATTAGGCATTACAACATCGCATATTCTCAGTTAAAGCGCACATTAATAACTTCTGAAGAGCAGCAGAAAAGAAATATGGAAGTTAAGAACCAAATTAGAGTGTACCATCTCCAAAATACAAACTGACAACACATTTAACTCTCGTTTAGCCTACATCATAAGGTTAGGGAAGCTTCTTGTGAGACCGGTCAGTGATACATTAGGTTGGTAAGTAGATGACGAAAAGAGAGTAGTCAGGTTTATTTTTTCGAGGAATAGACTCACGGACTGGCTATGTGATACGTTGGTCGAACTTAAAGGGACTGACAACCAATTTTCATGGTACCCATTTTTTTAGTGCAATGGAAAGCTTACCGGTCAGAGTGTCTAATCATGCAGTAGTAACGCGGAAAACGCCGTGGAACATTTTTATAAGAATTTTTCCATCTGCAGTGAAGATGTAGTCGATTCCTGCATGAAGCATGCTGAAAACGCTGATAGGTGAGCGCGATAGCAATTATACGCCGGCATTAGTGGGAGGCAGACGACAAGTGCGGCCGTAACTCTGAGGAAGTATTATTTTATTGTCAAGTCGATGTTCCTTCGAGTCATGTTTTCCGAAATCTTAAAGTATTTCTGCGCTAATAGCTCTGTGTTTTCGTGGTTTCCTGTCCAACTGCTTTGGTGTTTAACCAGTCAAAACGAAACGAATAGGATCGAAAAAGAAACGACGCTATTGTACTTAGAGAGAAGGGTTTTCCCGCCGCCTCACTCCAAGCTAAGCAGGCCGCATGCGGTCAGTCAGGCTCAGACGCTTGCAAACGAACTCCTACCCAAATCCGACGTCCCTTAACAGCATATATCCCGAGATTTATCCGAATTGTTCTTGCGTGGCTTCTGGTGAGGAAGCTACGTTGCCTCATATGCTCTGGGAGGGCGGGTCGCTGGGCCCGAAGTTCACTAAGGAAGAGTGGTACGCGCTCCTGCGTCTTTGACGCGCTCCGTCTTTGAGGACCAAATCCTGGCCGTCCAGCGCGTACGCGATTGGGCCGGCAGCCTAGACCTGTCAGTCCCGTCGTGGGATTAGCCGGGTGCGCGTTTTATCACGTTTTGCTGGACCCAATAAAAGTTTATTCACTCGCTCTCTTACTCACTTTTACACGTGATACTCAATTCAGCCTGCTGCCTTAGCCATGCGTGCGCTTTTGATTTCAGAAGCATAGAATAAAGCGCGAGTGCCTAATAATATACCAAGTGCAATTTTAAACAACAATTATGCTGTACTTAATAACAATCGACTTACGTGCGGTAATCCCATATACTACATCCGAAGTACCAAGGCTTCACCGCCAGGCCACGCCACTTACTAGGTTTTGAGACTTTCTTCGCCAATTTAAAATTATAATTCCTACTTACATCACGAGCAGTGTGCTCGATTTTGTCACTATAAATCATGGTCATTTCATTTCCACTAATGTCTCACAACACATTCTCGGCCAGTTGTCAGTGCCTTTAATTTGACTGTACTTTCGAATAGGACTCGGCTAGCGGGGTCAAAACTGCATGAGTTGCTAAATAGGCATCGTTTCAAATTTAAATTCCGAACTTCACTTATAATAATGGTCACTTAGAGGTAACCATACAGGACAAGTTATGTCCATAATTCCGCGAATGAATCTGCCGAGGTGGTCACACTTCCCCATAACAATGAAAGCTTCTACTTAATGCATAAAGTAGAGCAAGTTGTCTTGAGCATTTTTGACATATTTATGGCGCTGAAGAAACGGCAATCCAAAACAAGAAGGCAAGGTAAGCGCCGTTCCTGTACTTTTTTTACTGTATTTCTGCTACGGCGCCAGGTCTGCGATCTTAGGAAAACGCGCACTGAGACGCTCCCCCGAGTCCGCTGCCCGACTAATGTCATGACGGTTTGGTCTATGAACTTGTCGATACTGTAGATACTGGCAACTTCACTGGAGTGCAAAGGGAGCGGTAAGCAGCACATTATAAAAACTATGACATATGATCATGTTTATGTTATGAATTAATGCACTGGATTAAAAAAAGGAGCAGCGGGAAATCGCACGCTGAGAACACCGATAAACATACAGTGCGACGCAAATCCAGAAATAATATCGAAATATTGCAGAATTTAGAAGAAAAAGATGATTGAATCGTCGCGACGGCACATCACAGTCCCCGTAGGCGTCGAAGTCTCTCAAATGAAATTATTTTTGAACAGCTCTGATAGCGCCCACGCAACAATGGTTGCTTGTATACTGTCAAATGCTCATATTCTGCGGCATATAAAGCTCATGGCACGGCGCGAAAACGCTCACGCGGCGAAAGCGAAACAGTGCGTCGACAAGCATGCAGACGCGCAGTCGGTCGCTGCAAATCTGTGCGATCGCTGCATCGAGGCTTCGTTCTATTACGCTCCATTTAGTTATACAAACACTATAAGAACATATTTCACATAGTTTGCTCTCAGCGTTTACCTACCTTTCACGCAAGAAGCCGGTTCGGGAGACTCCATCACGGCGACCGCGTGCAGTGGCGTTCACTGTACGTTTTCGGTGAAGAGATAGCGTCTGTAAACGTTTGTGTGCTTTCAGTTTACCCAAGATTACTATTTAGACAGTAAAAAACTTCTCTTGTGCCGAAAGTAATTACAGAAATGTCCTGGAGAGCTCGCGCGGGGTGGTTTCAGTGAGCGCTGACCACGAAACCTATAAGGAGCGCGCCGCGTGATCCCTCATACTACGCCAGCGAGGCGCTTCCGACAGATGGCGACTCCGTAACTCCTCGCCGCCAATGGCGAAAGCGTGAGAAGAAAAGCGCAGTGCCGCGCAAGACGGGCTTTGAGGCGACGATGGCTACGAGATGGCACCACAGTAGCACGCGTCGTCTGTTCACCGATGACGCCACCGATACCATGTATGGAAATAAAGCGCCGCATGAGCGGAGGTCTGTCTGCGGCGACTGCTGTGAATCGCACCCACGCGTCACCCAATGCGCTGCCTGTCGCGATCTCCAGATTAGCGATGCAGTGGCACCACACTTCGCTCCGTTTACAACGTGCCGCACGAGACAGTTGTCCCCGCCAGCCAATGTATCGTAAATGAAAACATGTATATAGCTGCGCTCAAATTTCGCATTAGGGAGTATCGTAATCTTCGGTTATTTTTTTTATTGCAACGCGCTTCTTGCGCAAGTGACCGAGTTATCATTTATTCTGAATCTCTCATATATACTTTTGTTTTGCATGGCTCTGATTTTTTTTTTCCTTACATGTTCTTTACATAGCATCTGATGCGCGACTGCTAATTTACGTAGTGTGTAGCGACATTGCAAGGTCAGAATGTTTGTAACTTTGGAACGCGGTCACATCACAAAGTTAATGAAGTTCACGTTCTCGTGAAGTTATAATCACAATCACAAAGTTAATGAATCACGTTCTCGTGACGCCTGCGGCAAAAAAAACGTTCCACGTCCGCCGCCAAGGTCTGTGAGTGGTGGCGCTGGCTAACACTCCCAGGGTTCTACTAGGACACATAAATACCCAAGAAAGTGGATGGGAAAACGACGCCGCGGTAGCTCAATTGGTAGAGCATCGCACGCGAAATGCGAAGGTTGTGGGTTCGGTTCCCACCTGCGGCAAGTTGTTTTTTTCATCCACTCTAATTTCCATTACTTTATCGTTTCTTTATTTCATTTATGAAGCACAAGTAATTTCCCCTATGTTGTCCTTGGTGTCAGTGTTTGTTGGCTTCTTATGATGTGACTAATAAAATCGGGCCCCTCGGTTAACCCCCTTTCTTCTCGTTCAAAGTTAATGAAGGAAATACATAAGAATGAGCGACCTTTCCACTTATTGATTATGGGTGTTAAAAAGGAAGGAAATCAATCTCCTGCAGGGTAAGTATTTCGCCGGTGTGTTACTGAGAGGACTTATTTTGAGCAGGTTTATGCGGTACGGGAGTCATCTGACCCTAGTCTTCGATTTGCACGAAAGCGGTAGCTGGTGAAATCTCTTTCTGACAATCTGTTAACCTTGAAAATTGTAGCAAATGGCTTGCACAGAACAAGAATGAGATAATCTGAACTGTTCGATGTTAAATTAGGTAACCTACATACGGATCTGGAAGACACTAAAGCCAAGGAAAACAAGCGGGATATGGAACCTGAAGTACAGTAAAGCGATGCCCTGAGGTAAGGATTGCATTGTCGCAGCGCAACCCAGTAATGAGGCGAAGCCTGCTGACGCAACTACTATGATGTAGTACTGACAAGTATTATACAATTTGCTCTCACAAATACTCTATTCGCACAAGTGTGAGATGTCCCTTTTCTACGTCAGCAGGGTTGTAAACGCTTGAGAGAAACAAAGTGGCAAAATTTTAGAAACAAGACACCGGATTCGTATCGAGCCCTTCGTACACAAAAATTGTTCGTAAGAAACGAATTGTTTATATGTTACGAACAGTTGGCGAAACGATGAGATTACCATTCAATGGCATGCGATTAGTACGAACGTATTGGGATTTCACATCAAGGATTTGTTACATTTTCACCGCCTGCAGGCATTGCTGGTTCACACGCAGTGAACCAGGAATGGCGAAATGTCTGGCGAAGAGCAGGTGTCGTAAATAGTTGCTAGATATGAAACCTAAAAATGCCACAAATTTCCCGCAGTTGCATCCGAACTAAATTCTTTCTGCCAGCCGACTAGTTAGGCCAAGAACAGTGGGCGTGGTTACTGCGTCACTGCAGCGCACGCACGACACTCTCTTAAAACAACAGAAACTGTCACTGTTTAGCAACTTAGTACATATAAAAAACACAAGCGTCACTACACTCTTTTTTTAAATAAATCTTCTAACAGAGTTTCAACAAATCGCATGGCGCATACCGCGCAATTCAGCCTGTTACTCACTCGACAAATCACTCTGTCAAGCCGGCTAACAAATGCACTCACAACATTATTACTTATTCACTGTAGGGATCACGTTGCGCTTGAGAAATTGAAGCCAAGCAACAAATAAGTCGCGTCCGCTTAGCCAGAAAGCTTAAGTCTATATCACCACTTTCAATATGTCCGTCCCCAAGTTCTAACAAACGCACTGGCATTGCAGTCAGTCCCATCCCGAACTGGAGGCGTTTCGGAACTGGAACGCCAGTGTATTTCGTACGTTTCTCATTGACTCTCCGTTAATATTCTAGAGTGCCCAGCACTCGTGCCTTAACAACCAGCCTTACCGGAAGAGAGGAAACCGTTAACGTTACGTTGTCGTACCGTCCCATATCGCTTCTGAAGGTTCACGGAGAAGAGCAGCTGGCGTACCGAAGCGCCCTCCTTTCTATCCCAGCTCCGACAAGGTCAGATTAAGTGTTCTACTTCAGCAATCCAGTGCGAAGCCAGTCCGCATGCGCACTCGCTAGTCCGGTAACGTGGGTCGTCAGCTGCGATTCCCTATTTTATATTGGGACCACCGAGACGACGTCGTCGTTACGGAACGACGGAGTGCGCCGCCTCTTCATTGTTCTGTACAGAAGCTTGCAGGCCGCGCGTGTTTGCTTTGGACGCAGCCGTTCAAACAGCAAAGACGGCGACGGCTATTCACGCGCTCAAGATGGCCGCTAGCGATTGCAAGGGCACGTATGCCTTTCTCGGAGATCCAGACATCTTGCCCCACAGTGCAAACAGGCGAGCTGTGTTGTCTGCATCGCAAAGCCCCCGTGCCAGCCGGCTTGTTCTTCTTCTGTCTCTCTTTTTTTTATTATTATAATCATCCTTTATCGCACTTAGGGGTCAACAGCAGCCCGTGCTCATCGCTGCATGCAGTCATAAACGGAAAGCAGAAGCACGCGTCAGGCACATACGATTACGGTAGAAATGGATCGGCACATTTCTGTGTGCGCGCACCTGGGTGGGTTTTCGAGCGGCAAGAGCAACTCGAGCATGACAACAGATGAGCAGTGCGATTGCCTTGGGTTCCATGGCATGTCGCGAAGATGGAAGTGTCCTTCCCAATGGGGCTGTATGCTGTTCAGGCAGTGCTCGAGGGCCCCGTAGATCCTTGTCGCGGAGTCTACAGTCATTGTTCACTCCAGTGTTGAGATGGCCGGTACATAAGCCATGCCTTCTGTCTTCGTTGTTTGCGATTAGCCTCAGATTGAAATCGAGGATACATTGAAACCGTGTGCGTAACGTATACAGGTAAACCGTCGCGCGGAGCCATTGCGATACCGCGGCGGATCCATGTGTGAGAGGCGCGTGAGCGAGGGAACGTTTTACGTTCAATCAAAACTTATGCGCATCAGAAATTCTTAAAGGTCATGCACGATTTTCAGTAAACATTGTATCAACTCCCGTGGCTGCCGGAATACTTATAGGACATGCTAATCACTCTGGCAAAAATACTGAATTAAATTATGGGGTTTTACGTGCCAAAACCACGATCTGATTGAGGCACGCCGTAATGGGGGGAACCCGGATTAATTTTGACCACCTGCGGTTTTTTAACGTGCACATGAATGTAAGTACACGGGTGTTTTTTGCATTTCGCCCCCATCGAGATGCGGCCGCCGTGGCCGGCCTTTGATCCCGCGACCTCGTGCTTAGCAGCGCAACACCAAAGCCAGTAAGCAACCACGGCGGGTTGGCAAAAATACTCCTTCCACCATTTAGTTACACGATGTATGCATGTTCTCGCGCCCATGTCCGAATCTACCGTTGATTTCTCAAACATAACTTCCACGCTCAACTCACGCGACGTGACGTGGCATTATAGGCGGCTTGCAGCTGCGCCTCTTGTTGCGGTGCTTGCTCAACGACACCATGGTGTGCTCAGACGGTTTGGCGGTGACATCGTATACGGCGCGACGCCAACAATGCGATCGATGCTCGAAAATACAAAGAGCTTTGGAAACAGCGGACCCAGATCTACCCTACAGTTGCGTCTAGAGAGAAGAATCCGAATCTGTGATTTGCGCGCGTGCATTGTTTCTGATACTACAATACTTCTTGGCCGCGCTTAAGCAGCTTTGCGCGCGATATCTCTAAAAAAGTATCGTGTCGTTCATCGCACTGACGCGCTCTTGTTCTAGCTTCGCCTTCTCCGGAGCATTCCCACAAGGGATGCCCGTTTGCAGGGTGCCTACGCGGGGCGGAAGGAAGCCAGCGCACAAAGCTCGTCGCGGCCACCACATCTGGGAGACGACGCGCGCTCGCGGATCGGCACGAACGGACGAACAAGTTAGTTTTCGGCCGGAGCATGCATATACGGCCGCGCTAAAACTGCGTCCCGTCTCCGCCCACGAAGTATGCAGGAGCGCGGTGTCGAAGGAGCAGCCCACGACAGCTCCCCGCCAAGTGCGAAGCGATACCGCATGCAGGCGTCGTGCGCAGCGAAGACCCCAAAGCCGCCGCTCGTCCGACACCGGCCGTACACGCGTCTGCGGGCTGCGCACGCGACACCTCTGCGCGCGCACGGCTGGGGCTGCTCGCTTTTTATCTTTGCCGAGATAAATGTCGGGCGACCGGGCCATTGGTCATTCAGACGTCCGGCGCGGCGGCGGCGATGCGTCACTGTCAGATGCGTTCATTTGCGGCGGCGGCCCGCGCGCGCGCCCGCGGAAGCCTCCATCAATTTGGCGGCGCGCGGGAAGAGAAACGGGCTGCGCACGCACGGCGCGCGAGATCCTGCAAATGCCTCATTTCTAGTCATGCCAAAAATGGATGGCCGCCGCAGGTCGCATGCACCCGGAGTGCGTACAACTTCATATGCATGCCGCCTCCGAGCGGATGGCCACTGACGCAGCCTGTCTCCTCTTTAGTGCACCGTTAATCGATCAATGCGTCTCTATTGGGCCGGACCGCGCCACTTTGAACTTTAATGACCGGCCCCAATTTTGATTCGAAGCATGAGTCCCTTCGCGGCCCGCGTAGGCAATGTTTACCCGCTCGCGCGCGCGGTTCCCGTCTTGTCACGGGGGCGACCCGAGGGCGGGCGCGGCGCTCTTCCGCGCGCTCGTTCTGCCTCGGACGTTCGCCGGCCGGGCTCCTCCACTCGGCAACGGGAATAGCATTAGCAGGCGGCACGACGGCTGCCTACTAAGCCCGGGAAAGGAAGGCTCGGAGCTCGGCACGACAAAGCCATTCTAGCGCTCGTGATCGCAATTTTGTCTCACTAACTATATACTCTATTCAGGAAAGCTTTGATAACTTCCTTCTTTTCGCCCACTAAAGCGGTAAACTTTGTGTGCGTAAAGCACTGTCGCCGAAAGTCCATGTAAGCGCTAGTGCGTTTCGTGTTCTTGAAATAAACTGGTAATTTTTAGCTTTGCATCTAGGCAGCGGAAGCTTGGTATATGGCGGAAGCTTTGCTGAGAATACCCGCAATGTATATGGGATATTACAAATCGAGGCAGGAAGTCGTTTCAGCAGCCGCGCCATTTCTGAGCCAAGGTACCGCAGTACTGTGTGCTACTGTCGATTGCACTCGGGTACGGAGAGGATCTTAATTGTACACTGACCAGCTCCTTAGCACGGTCAGTGATTGTAGGCGCTTGACTCACGCGGTGAACCACGCCACACGAGAGTGCCTGGATTTAGGAGAATTTCATTCATTCATTCATTCATTCATTCATTCATTCATTCATTCATTCATTCATTCATTCATTCTCAGTCATTTCACAATGCAAACGATTTCATGAAAGATCATAGCAGGAAGGTCACCTACGTAAGTATTGTACTACAGGAATTGCAAGAAGGAAAAACGTATTCATATCACAAATACATTAAACACGTAAGAGGCCGTAATTGACAGGTATACATCGTATACCGCGTACATGCAACATGAAAGTCAGTGATGCAAAATTAAACTATTCTACCAACGCTGACATCTGTCTATCATTCCTGTGCAACATACATATTATTAAAGAGGATAATTGGGCAGCTCACGGGAACAACCAACATACCATCACGTGCGTGAAAAGCACACAAAAACGTAGCAAGGATACAAAGCAAGAAAGGAAAATGGAACAGGAAGGAAAATGACCACTAACTTGTATTGTGTGCACGTTTCAAAAAGTAACCTAAACGAGTGAGTGGTCATGGCGTGGTAGGTTTCGTGTTAGCATATATATGAAATAAGCCCTTCGCATATCACTGTTAATCCGTTCATGCAATAATTGAAACAAAAACTTTACCATCATGAATGACAAGGAATCAAATATTTCGAACTACATTAAAACAAACATTTATGGTGGACCAGGAATAGGCCGGTCGTTACCGTAACCGAACTTCATATATAACTCTTTCTCACGCAATGACAAAAAAGTACCTGAAGGCGTTCATTACAGAAGCTTCCAACTTATTTCATTCAGCAGTCACAAAAGGGAAAAATTAGCATTTAAAGCATGTTGAATTGGCAGTGAATTCGTGAAGAATGGTCATGGCATGGTAGCTACCATGCTAACACAAGACCTAGGTCTTGTGTTAGCATATGAAATAAGCCTGGACGTACCACTGTTAATCTGATCATGCAATAATTGAAACAAACTTTAATCGTAATAACTTTCCTGTATCTTGTGTAATTAGTATATAGGCTGGGCTAAGTACGTCTGTTGGAGAATCAGTTCGCTGGCACTTATTAAATATATACCTAAGTGCCTTACGTTGTATGTTTTCTAATTTCGATATGAGTAGCTTGTTATACGGAAACCAGACAGTGATTGCGTATTCGATAACTAATCGGACTAGTGTGTCGTAGGCAGTTTTGTTTTAGAAGGCGCAACGAGAAGCTGTCTTCTGAGGAAGAAGAGACGCCCTAAAGCAGTTGCTGCAATGTTGTCGATGTGACTTCCTTACCTAATATTGTGGGTTAGCGTTACACCTATGTGTTTGTGCTCATTAAACAGAATGAGGATGGTATTGTCAACGGTGTAGGTATGGGTGAAATACGCTTTCTTTTTTCATGTTATTGATGATGAGAGATTTTTTTAGGTTCATGGACATTTGCCAATTATCGTACTTTATGCAAACATACTCCAATGCATTATTCAGTATTTCGTGATCTCTTGCCTTGCTGATTACGGGATAAAGGATGCAGTCATCCGCAAACAAACGGAATTTTACTTGACATGCAGACGGTAAATCAATTTATGTAGATGCAAGTAATATAGCGCACAAGACGCTACCTTGGAGTAATCCTGACGTGACAGGTTCTAATGAGGTTTTTTCGCTACCTACCTGAACAAACTGCCATCAGTTAGATAAGTAACCCTTTATTCATTTTATAATTGGAACATCACCGAGTGTCGAATGAACGTGAGTGAATTAACTTGTTCTAGGTCACACGATCAGAGATTCCTTCGAGAAATCTAGCAGTAAGAGATCCCTTTGTTTCGGTCTATATATAGTAAGGTATAGTTCATGTATTATTTCTAATAGCTGCATTACGGTGGACCGTCCTCTACGAAATCCATGCTGAGACAAAGATAAAATGTGATGTTGCACTAGGTATGAGGTTACTTGCATCAAAATTTATGTTTGAGGTGTTTACAGACAGTACAAGTAAAAGAAATTGGCCTGCCACTAGAGACGTCGGACTTATTACCACATTTGTAGACTGGAGTTATTTTAGCTATCTTCCATTCAAGTGGGCCAGAACAAGACACTGATGATTTGTTGAAAATTAAGCACAGGTACTTAGACACCCATTCTACATATCGTTTAAGGAAAGTAGGAGACTAATGTGCATTTGTACGAAGAGTATAGATAAAATCGCGCCTGGCCGCTACAAACCAACGAAACTGGGGTCGCATACAGTCGTGCGCTGTTGGATTTCGCCTACGGGGTGGACATTCTTACGAGGATAAACATTTCTTTGCCGCATTACCACTTTCTCTATTCCCCGTTTTCCTTGACATAGGCCCATCGTGTCACCGTTTCTTTAAACAAGATTCATTCATTCAAAATGCCACCCGGTGGCCCAAATCTGCATCTGCAGGGTGAAAAATAATATGGCCACTCGCCCCTGCAAGACAAGTCTAAACCGGGCAAGCATGAAACAGCCGCCTGAACAGCAACCGGAAGCCAAAAGGAAAGATACCTCAAGTCTTATACACTATACAGAGCTACGGCAAGCGCTCACGACTTCGTGTCTACGGGAGTTCAAGCACTACAAGCCTTTCGCACGATGAAACCCACCCGACGACCTTCCACTAACGGGCGCGTACCAGATGAGTGCCTCAACATCGCAAGCGCGTGCTGGATTCGCTGCAGGATTTTCTCGGAGGAGCGTGAGTACCTGGTGTAGTTCTAAGTTTCATTAGTTCCGTTTACATGGACTTAAATGCAGGTCGAGTTAGGATGACCTGACCGAGCCGAACGCGTTTACATTCCGTCAGGCGAGTCGAGCAAGTCTCACCCTTTGCTGGCGAGCTCAACCAGCCCTCACCTATGCTCCTAGGCCCCCGCTAAATCGTTAACACAAACCCAACGAACGGATTTCGGCTCGACAAACCGATTCACGTTTACTTTGCTGGCTTCATGCACCCACACCCACCCAAGTTCCCACACCCCATGCAGTCACACGCCAGTAGGATAATGTAACAATTCTATTCCATTTATATTTCTCTTCGCGCTTCGTCAGCAGTGTGTCGAACTGAGCCAAAATTGAGAAAGGAATAGTGAAAGGTATTCTCACTTCATACTGGCCCAAAATACACGGTCATGGCCTACAGCGGTAGATCATCCGCCTCGTATGCGGGAGGTGCTGCATGGGTTCGACTCCTGGCGCCGCTGGAAACCCACTGGTTTTTATGATGGGTAGAAATGTCCCCCGGCCTGGTGCCCGGCTACTTATCTCGAAAGGGGGCCCCATAGAGATTTGTAGGCGGGGTCTCAGGTTGCCTCTTGTCCAACCACAAACGGCATTCTGGTAAAGCATTCGCCGGGTTTGTGGGAAGCAGACTAGAGCTGTCGCCGGATACCTACCGGTAAAGTAGGTACAAGTGCACTTCCGGCCAGTTTATCGGCCAATATGGGACCTCAACGCTTGGTAAGGGTTGTTTCTCCTCAATCCGAGGGTGTCTCCACCTGATAGGTACTTTGGGACGCTACATGGGAAATTGCCACCATAGGAGCTGCCTGCAGAACTCCCTATCGGACAGCTACGTACGTGTACGTAGTTTCGAGCGGTGGCAGTAAATAGGAGTGAAGGGCATTACTTTCACTACAATTTGCAATATCTGGATAGCGAGATTAAAACATTTATCAGTTAACTCATTCCGTTATCACCAATCGATGCATAATATGCATATTAATGTGGTAAAAATAAATTCCGTATGCCCATCTGGTTTGCAGAAAATGATAAAGAATTGATCCTTCAGGAAGTTGACCCTCATCTCAAATGCCACTTGGATCTAGACCTTTCAAGGAGTACCGAGACACTAAATCGGTGACTGCGCCTTCATAGACCATACACAAAACATTTGCTATAGCGCATAAAACGAGCCCCATCTCCCGTTTTCTCCTGTAGCTACAACGACGAGCTTGGTTGCCATCTGATCTTGGATTGCCCAGTACACGCTAGCACAGACAGCAACTAGAACTACACGCCGATTCCCACCGACTTATATCACTCGTAAAGTTTGGTCGGCACTTGGTCATGACAACAACACAGCGAAAAAGCAATGAAGGCATTTAACATTTCTTTGAAGACGCAGACATAATAAACACGTGATAGGTGCCGCCTAACTGCGTTGTAGTGGATCCAATACCGCTGCCGCCGCCGTGAGCGTCTGCACAACGAGCGGATGTTTCTGTTCGCGGCGCCGGCCTCCTCGGCATGGAAGGCACGTACAATAAAGGCTCAGTTTCACCGCCGCTCGGCTGCTCACCTGTTGCTCTCAAAGTTCGTTTTCTTCTCTCTGCGCGCGTCTGTCTACAGCGGACGCATTTCGCGCCCCTATAGCTTGGTGACCCGGACGTAGCAAGCTCACGCAATGGAAGACGAAATGAACACTACAGTATTCAGCAACGACGCCCCGGCTCTTCAGCCCCAGTCAACAGTGCCAGGCGACATCCCTGCCCCCAGTGCTGCCATGGACGCCATTTCCAATGCCCAGCTGCGGCTGCCGCCGTTTTGGCCGAAGAATCCCGCCGTGTGGTTCACGCAAGTAGAAGCCCTCTTCGATCTGCAGCGCATCGCATCGCAACGTGTGATGTACCTGCATGCATGCCGTCTCAGCACTTTCCTCCGAGGTAGCTGATGAGTTCGACGACGTCATGAGAGCCCCACATCCGGCCGCGCCCTACGACCATTTCAAGGCCATAGTGCTCACACGCAAAACCGTGTCCGAGAGAAGCCGCTTGCAGCAACTCCTCAACGCGGAAGAACTCGGCGATCGCCGACCGTCGCAGCTATTACATCCGATGCGACAGCTACTCGGCGACCGTATCCAAGACTTTGAGAGTCCACTCTTGCGCGAGTTGTTTCTGCAACGCTTGCCTCAGACACTTGTCATGGTTTTGGCAGCTGCGGATGATATGCCTCTTGACAAACTGGCAGAGCTCGCTGACCGCGTGAACGACTACTCCGGCGCAAGCTCCGCGGTGTCCTCGACCACTGTCACATCAGACCTCGAGGCCTGGCAATCTCGCCTCGAGGAGAAAATTGACAGGCTGATGGACACCATGGCAGCAATGCAGATGGACACGCCTCGTCGCTCTCCACTGGCTAGGGGTGGCTCACGTTCGCGTTCCCGTTCCCGTCCAAGATACACTTCTGACGGCTTCTGCTGGTACCACACCAGGTTCGGCGCCAGCGCTGCAAAATGTCGACAGCCTTGTCGCTGGCAGGGATCGAAACATGGAAGCGAGTCACTAATGGCGGCGCGTGACTCAACCGCTACGGGAAGCCGCCTATTCTACATCACAGACAGGATCGCAGGCGTTCGTGTTGTCCCCTTCTCTACTCTTGTGTCCTGTCTGCACGCCTCACTTCTATTTTGCATAATGGATCGCAGGCCATCGCTTTCTTGTGGACACTGGTGCAGAGGTAAGCGTCATTCCTGCCTCTCGTCAGGACCGACACCGTTGTCCGAGGACTGCGCCTTTGCAAGCTGTAAATACATCCACAATAGCAACATATGGCCAACGCTCCCTCACCATTTACCTGGGCCTGCGTCGCATATTTCGGTGGATTTTCATCCTCGCCGACGTGCGCTTCGCCATACTAGGTGCGGACTTTCTTACCCATTTCGGTTTGAACGTGAATCTCCGCTCCCGTCAACTTGTGGACTGTACGACCAGCCTCTCCGTGCAAGGTATCCTCGCACCGCTGTCCGCCTCTACGCAACCAGCTCCGCATTCGCCATCATCAGAATTTGCCTCTATCCTCAGTGAATTTCCTAAACTTACCAAACCTACCAATTTGGAACTTCCAGTGCGGCAAACTGTGACGCACCACATCGTCCCCACGGGTCCTCCAGCGTCCTGCAAGCCACGACGTCTTGCTGGAGACCGCCTCGCCACAGCTCGCAGAGAATTTGATCACATGCTGCAGTTAGGCATAATCCACCTATCGTCAAGCAGCTGGTGGTCTGCGCTGCACATGGTGCCTAAGCGTGACCCCGGAGATTGGCGCACTTGTGGAGACTATCGTGCATTGAATGCCCGCACCGCTCCCGACCGGTACCCGCTCCCGCGCATTCACGACTTTGCTACCACTCTTGCTGCAACAACCATATTTAGCAAGATCGACCTAGTCAAGGCATATCACCAAATTCCTGTGCAACCAGCGGACATACCGAAGACTGCCATCACAACACCTTTTGGCCTATTCGAGTACGTCCGCATGCCTTTCGGGTTACGTTTTGCAGGCCAAACTTTCCAACGCTTCATAAATGAAGTCATACGTGGTCTGCACTTCGTCGATCATCGCCTATCTTGATGATCTGCTGGTGGCAAGTTCTTCACCAGAGCAGCACGCTGACCATATGCGGTTGCTGTTTTCGCGACTGCAGGAACATGGCTTAACTATCAACACAGCCAAATGTGTCTTTGGTATTGACAACGTCGAATTCCTTGGACACCTTGTCACACCTGAAGGAATCAAGCCATTGGACAGGAAGGTTCAAGCTCTGCGGGATTTTTCACGTCCAACGTCGCTTCGCAAGCTCCGCGAATTTCTCGGGCTTCTGAACTTCCATCGACGGTTCCTGCCGAATATAGCGCGCATCATTCTACCTCTGACCGACATGCTGAAGGCTTCAAAGGCACCATCTGCGATCTTGGAGTGGACATCCGAAGCAGACGCCGCCTTCCAAGAAGCCAAGAATGCTCTGGCACAAGCCACCCTCCTAGTGCATCCCCTAACTGACGCGCCCATGCGGCTCATCACCGGTGCCTCCTCCAGTGCCGTTGGTGCAGTTTTACAACAATTCCAGCAGAATCTGTGGTGTCCACTCGGTTTCTTTTCGCAGAAGATGAAGCTGGCAGAAACTCGATACAGCACTTTGGACCGCGAACTCCTCGCTGTCTACTTTGGCATTCGCCACTTTTGCCACCTTCTCGAAGGTACCGTGTTCCACGTACTGACGGATCATAAGCCACTGACATTCACTTTCCGTGGAAACCACAGCACACACACGTCCCGGAAAATTCGGCACCTGCATTTTATTTCCGAATTCACGACCGACCTACGGTACATCGAAGGACCCGTTAATGCGGCTGTCGATGCCCTGTCACGTGTCGACGCGCTTTCTACTGCTGCTGTGGATTTCGACATCATCGCAGAGGCACAACATTCTGACAACGAGCTGCGTGATCTACGTGCAGGGTCCACATCTCTCTCGTTTGCTGAGGTGCCACTGCCGTTCTCCTCCGGTACGATCTTCTGCGACATGTCAACAGGCTGTGCCCGTCCATTTGTGCCTTCCTCGCACCGTCGTCAAGTTTTTGGCCAGCTACACGACTCGAGCCATCCTGGTGTTCGCGCCACTCAGCGCCTCATCACCTCCCGTTATGTGTGGCCCGTCCACAACGCAGATGTCTGCCGCTGGGCTCGAGAATGTCAACGCTGCCAACGTGCAAAAACGACCCGCCACACCAAGTCACCACTTCAACCCTTCCGTCCGCCTGACTCTCGCTTTGACCACGTTCACATCGACATTGTCGGTCCACTGCCTTCATCGCGCGGTAAACGATACATCCTCACCTGCGTTGACCGCTACACGCGCTGGCCTGAAGCGTTTCCCGTACACGATATTAGGGCACCAACCATGGCGTCCGTTTTCGTGGCCGGTTGGATATCTCGTTTCGGCTGCCCCAGCGTGGTAACAACCGACCGCGGACGACAATTTGAAAGTGAGCTCTTCGGAGCGTTAACAAGCATCCTCGGTATCCGCCACATCCACACAACTGCATACCATCCGTCAGCAAATGGAATGGTGGAAAGGCTTCACCGCCAGTTGAAAGCCGCCCTCATCGCCCGCGACGCTCGAACTTCATGGGTCAACGACCTGCCGCTAGTTCTACTAGGTATTCGGTCGGCGATAAAAGAGGACCTCAGGTGTACAGCTGCCGAAATTGTCTACGGGACGACACTACGTCTACACGGCGAATTCTTCGCACCAGCTGCAGTCCCCAACCTCTCGCCTCCTGCCTACGTTGAGCAACTTCGGTCGCTCTTTGAGCGTTTGCGACCAACGTCAGCGCGACAGCAGCGACCTTTGTATCTACGGGGGGGAGCCCTGTAGTGGATCCGATTCCGCCGCCGCCGCCATGAGCGTCTGCACAACGAGCGGATGTTTCTGTTCGCGGCGCCGGCCTCCTCGGCGTGGAAGGCACGTACAATAAAGGCTCAGTTTCACCGCCGCTCGGCTGCTCGCCGGTTGCTCTCAAAGTTCGTTCTCTTCTCTCTGCGCGCGTCTGTCTATCGCGGACGCATTTCGCGCCCCTACATGCGTATAAGCAGTCTTTGGAAGGTGAGAAGGTGAAGCGGTGGTAGCCGAGCTCCGTGGAGCACTTTGACGCTCGCCGCTGCTGGTGGTATACGCCAAGGACAACCGTGAAGGTAAGGGCTATTGAAAAAGCACGACATTGACAGTCAGTGCGTTATGTACTCGTCTAAGCTTTAACATCTACGATGGATGAGTTCCCCACTTTGAACTACCAATCTTCGAAGTACATCTAACGCGGTACAATGACTATAATCATAGCGTCCACGGCACGTCGCCACTTCATCAATTATGTCGACCCTGTGAAATCGTATTCGGCGATGCACACGCGTGTTTTCATGGCGTTTAACACTCTTCGCCTTCTTTGTCTGGAGTTTCCCAAACGAAGGAAGCGGTCTGAGCCATCGTGCTCATACGAAATCCTGGGCTGGATGGCTGACCATTCCCCGGATACACAACGAGCGCTCTACACCTGTAGTGGAAGTATGTAGGTTGTTTCTTAAAGGGACACTAAAGTGAAAAATGATTTCTTCTGCATCAGTAAATTACCTTTCTACAAAACCAAAAATACCATTCTTACAACGACAACACGTTTGGTAAGCCAGAAAAAGCGCAAGAACGAAATACGGGTGGCGACGCCTACTTAAGTTCCCGCACCTGGTGGCTGTGACGTCATAGATTTTTATGGCATCTTCTAGGGCCTACTAATTATATATAGCAGTACAGATTAACTACATAGTGTTCTAAAGGAACCAACTATTAAACATGGCAAGTTTCGGGAACCTTTACTCAGCCAACTCGGCCCAAATGCGAAAACATACTTTGGAATCCCTGACGTCACGCTGACATACTGGCGCTGGGGCTTCGGCGCGTAATTCAAATACTCATACTTGGGCCTTCATTTTCTCATCTAATAATCAAACTATTTTTTTAAATGACTCCCTGCAGGGTTCTGAAACAATGCTCCATTAGTCTGAACTGATTTATTGTTTCGCTTTAGTGTCCCTTTAACATTTGGAGGGAACGTACGACCAGCATCTTAGTCTTCATAAAGGCTTCGGCAGATATGGAGCGCGGAACCAGCGTGGCCGCATTTGTAATTCCGACTCTCGAGGTGTCCTGGGAGGCTCGACTTAAATGCGTCGGCTCGACGATGGTATGCGACAGAATGGCCATTGAGCCTTAACAAAACTGAAGTCCTACCAGTCGCAGCGCGTTGCAGCGCTGTGAGACAGCAAGCTTGCTCTGCAATTGTTATAACAACGGTTTCATCCCAAGAAGTGCTCACAAGGTTCGTTACGCTTTCTCAACGAACTGCGCAGGCTCGGATTTATTATAAAGTTTCAATGGCTCCCCTCTCACGTAGGCGTTGCGGGGAACGAGGCGAGCCGGTAGATATTCTCACGATGCATTAGACCTTAGGCCAACAAAGGAGGCTGCTAGGGACCCTCAACATCTTCTGAAACAAGCCATCGCACAGTCATTTTCAGTCATTACGGTCACCATCTTACCAGTCCTGTATGACGAAGGCACTGAGGAGGCCAGTAGCCTCCCTGCCGTATCGCCGCCGCACGGGGTCAGAACGTACTCCTATACATCGTTAAACATGCGTGACCTGTAAGACACAAGACAATGTTAAACATTATTTGTTGTGAAGTGAATAGGAATGCACGGCGCTGCAGCCACATCGCTAGTCGTCCGGGAGGCGCGAACTCGAGATTGCCTGGGCTTTCATGGACCTGGCGGAGCAGCTCTGGGCCGTCCAGCGAGCCCACGATGCGGCCAGAGAGTTACAACTCCCGGTCCCAACGTGGGAGTAGCCCGCTCTATGGGACCTTGCGCCCCGTAGCTCGCAGGACCTTTCTATAAAGTTACTCCATCCATCCATCATGATTGAGACGCTGCCAACGCTGCCTGCTGCTCTCGTGTCATGTCCTTTGTTCGCATTTTATTTTGATGGAGGCGCTGCGATTCCCCCCCCCCCCCCCCCGGAATAGCGCAACCGACCTGCCGTCAGTCATGCCTGACGACGCGAGCCAGACATCCCCACCGGTTTCACCAGCCATCATATGTGCCGGCGCCCGGCGTCAGCGAGATCCTGACATCATCAGTGGTACCGATGAGAAAGACATAAAAAAATTGGCTGGAATCGTATGAAAGAGCGAGCACCACCAACAAATAAGACGATCTCCTGAAGCTCAACAACGCGATCTTTTATTTATCGGGCGTCGCCAAGCTGTGGTTTAAAACCACGAAGCCGATCTCCGCACGTGGGCTAGCTTCAAAACCAGCATCGCAGAAGTTTTTGGCCGCCCTGGCGTGCGCAATCTTCGCGCTGAACAACGCCTACGAAGTCGATCGCAGCAAACTGGTGAAACGTTCACCAGCTACATCGAGGACATCATCGACCTCTGCCGGCGTGTCAATCCGACGGTGGCGGAGGCGGATAAGGTACGTCACATCAAGAAGGGCATTTTCGACGATGCCTTTCATATGCTGCTGTCCAAAAACCCTGGCACTGTTTCTCAGGTCATTGAGCTTTGCCAGAGTTTCGACGAGCTCTGCAGACAGCATCTTTTCATGCGGCGCCCACATGTATCCGACGACGCCCTTGCGAGCATTGCCACCGCTCCCCCCTGCTTTGCCAGATAAAGGAATTCGTTCGTGCTGAGGTCGCTCGTCAGCTTTTGCTGCTGTCCTCAATCGCGCAGCCACCCTCGCCTTTGCCTGCCAAACTTCGCCAGGTCATACAGGAGCAAGTTTGCGCAACTCTTCCTTCTTCCCGCGAGACTCCGCCGGTGCCGACTCCCGTTGCCTATACCGAGGTGAATGCACCTCTCAGCTATGCCGAGGCTATCGCACGGCCACCATCTGAGACCGTTGCGCTATTACCATCAGTCGTGCCACTGCCTCAAGTTCCTCACTTCGTTCAGCCGAGGTACCAACACAGCAGTGAACCATGGCGCACTCCTGACAACCGGCCAATCTGTTTTGCGTGTGGTCTACCCGGACCCGTTGCACGATTTTTCCGTCGCTGCACACCATCCTACCGCCGTAGCTTCGACTCCGAGCCATGTGGTTCACCATGCCCGCCGTCCTCCGCATCTCGGAACGCCGCAGCCACATGTCTTCATACTCGGGCCACCGCCCTCTTGTTTACTGCCTTTCGCAACGGATTTCTTAAAAATCTGCAGTTTTGGAAAAACAGATGAAAAAAGAAAGTGGTAAGTTCAGTATTGCTTATTCGCTGCAATGACTTGCAGTCATTCCACCCATGACGCAGCAATATGGTAATTTTCACGTTCACTGGCCCACGAGCGCACTTAATATGTCGTGTTGACTTATTAACAACTTCAACATGCCACGACATAACAGGCCTCAACAATGAGACGACATATTAAGTGCCCTCCTGCGCTAGTGAGCGTGAAAATTGCCCCAGGGTTGCGTGCGTGGTGATATCAAGCTATTTGTTAATTCACTCTAAACGTTATGTTGATCATATTGTGACGCAGAGGAAAAAATTCTAGGACACTGGTCCAGACGAGGTTCGGCACTCAAGGCCTTAAGAGCTCTGCTCAAGTTCTTAAAGGCTTGTGAACTGTGCCACAAACCTTGAAAGTTCTAGCGCGTAGCATAGCGTTATTGTGTGAATTTTCCTCAGCTTATTCTTTTTTATTCGTTTCTTCTTTCACCTTTTACTCCCTTTCCCCAGCACAGGGTAGCCAGCCGGTAGTTACCACTGGCTAACCTCCCTGCCTTTCCTTTTGTCTCTCTCACTCTCTTGTGACGCGTGACAAACTTAAAAAAAAACTATGAAAAGAAAGAAAGACAGAAAAACGCACATCTAACGCAATGTTGTAATGTAACTGAAGCGAAGCTTGTTTGAGTTAGCGAGGTATACAGGCGGTAGTGGCTGACACACGCACGTACGTCCTCGTCGCCTACATATATATGTAGCTGTTAGCTGTCTGTGTGCCACGACGACGGAGACCACGTATGACGCTTGTCGAGGGTATAACGTTGATGAGAAGTGTATGCAAAGAGATTTACGACAGATGTGCAAATGCATTTGGGGCTTGCCACATACGCATTCTGGAATGTTGTCCAAGAACGGGCCAATACGCCGTGGCCCAAGTTTTCCATTCGGGCACGCACTAAGTGGCACATACTACGCAGCGCAAGTTGTTATCCAGTCGTCGAGGAAGCGACGACGAACGACAAGCCCCGGGGAAAACGCAAAGAAAGCTTTACGCTAAAACTAGCGGCGAATGTTATTTTAAGGCGACGCTTTCTTTGCCTTTTCCTACCCATGCTGCGGGTGCTGGCCGCGGCTGTCTTGCCGAGTATACAGCAACTTGGGCCATTAAGTGTCACTAGGTATACGCCCAGGCAACTTAGGCCACTGGGTATATGCAATTGAGCATGTGCATGTGAAACTACAAGGATATGTGGACACTCTAAGCCAACCCCCAAGAATGGGTGTATGCCACTGGGTAGAAATAAGGATGAATGACAGGCAGTTATCTGAACCAGGACTGAGGCCCGTTGGCTACTCTGTACTGGGGGAACGAAAGAAAAATTGGGAAGAAAAGATTAATAGAATGTCCCGTATTGGATGTCGCCGACGCAGTGACAGTTCTCTCATCTGTGTCACAGACTGTCGCTCGGTCCATTTGCCTTTAGTAATAGCAGCAGTACTTTCGTGGCCTTCTGCAGCTGTGATATGGGAGGCCATCACGGCCGCAAAATCGAGTTCAACAAGCAAGGTCTTCTTCACCTAGCTGATTTGGAGCGGTGTGGAGGGCAAGCCTTTCGTTTTCGAAGGATGGACAGTAGCACAGAGGGTGTTCTGTAGTTTCCTCGCCACCACAGGCATGGAATTCGGCGCTATCGATCATTCCAATCAAGAATATGAGTATGCATTCGTAAATGCAACACCCAGACGTAAGTGACCAAGTACTGCTTTGTTCACTAGCAGGTTCCCAAACAGACAAGCAGAACAAGAGGCGAGAAGTGTAGTCGGCAACATAAATTTGAAGTCGGCTAAAGAGAAATGAAGAAGTTGGAAACAGAAGCAGCCGAGTTTGGAGAAAGTGAAAGGAACGAAATGGGACCAGAGCGTGCATATATCTAAGAGCGTTGAGATTCATAGAAGTGAAGACATTTCAGTAACCATCAAGAAAACTTAAGCCTCGTTTATCGCCGATAGACACATATGCATGGAATCCACCCATTTTTAAAACCAATTCGTTGTATTTTAGTCACAATAGTAAAGGCACATTGTGACTGCTGACCAGAAAGAGAGGTGCTGAATTTGATAAAGGAGCTGGAGTTAATTGTTAGCCTGGTTGACAGCATGGCACTCTACTGCATGATTATACACAGTGATCACACGCAAGCGGTACTGATGGCGCTCATAGACACGCTCATAAAAACTACAAAGCTATTTACTAAGTCGGATTAAGATCAGCTTCCAAGAAAAATATAAATAATGAGAAAGAGAGAGAAAGAGAGTAGTTTCGCGCACATTTGAAGGCATACGCACCGAGTCCATGAACAGGGTAGCAAGCCGGAAGTACGTATGGTTAACCTTTCAGCCTTTCCTCGCTTCTCACTCTCTCGTTGTGCGCAACATGCAAGCACGATGTTTATATACGGACCAAGGATGTTCTCCAAGCTCGAGTCTCAGTTCGAGTGCAATGCGGCCTTCTGAGATTGTCTATCCAGTCACATAGAACATGTTGCAGGTCCTCGGGAACATTGCACACATAACACATCTGTGAGTCAGTCCACTGAATATTGAACTTAATGTATGGTTTGTGTCAGTCTGATGCAATGAATTCCTGAAAGTTTAGTCTTGTCTACCGAAGCCTAGTGGCTTGCGAAAGTCACAATAGCGATCAATTCTGGGACCCTTACTGGGAATGCTCGCCTCACACCAGATAAAAAGATGTCGATTCTCTGTGGTTGAAGTTAGGAATTCAGTTCAGGCTTGCATGCAACTATTTGTACCAGTCAGAACTAAAAAAGCTAACATATCCTATCCTTGGATCACATAAGATATCGTTCACATAAAAAGAAAAGTCAAACGTTTAAAATAAACGGTCTAAAACACGCCACCACAGCACAATCACGCAAAGTCAGATGCCAAGCATGTCTCAAGGAATTGAGAGCAAGATGCGAGAATAAAAATACACTTTTCATAATGTCCGTCTTAGCCGGATGATTAGAGTGTCTGCAGCGAACTTTTGGATATTTATAAAACTCACCCTGTGTAATACTGATACACTTACTGTAAACCACGCTTTTACTTCTGATGCTATATTGTAATTTCCAATGCATTTAACGAAGATCTTATATCAGTATTTGTAACCGACAATGAATACTTACATCTCTCTGACAGTTTAAAAGTCTGCCTCCTATTGAAAACTTGGAAGTATCGGAACTGGGGTACTCGCTTTCTAGTGGTCTTTTTCTAGGTGACTGGAAAGTGTCGAAAGTAAAGCCTCCACATAAACAAGGTGACAAACATCAGGGCCTGTATTGACAAAGCGTTCTTACGCTAAAAGCGTTCGTACCAGCCAATAGTGATGTAGGACATATTATCAGCGAAGGCGATCAGTCAACGAGAAGCAGCACTTACGCACGAAAAGCTTTGTGAATTCGGCCCCAGATAACTAACTATGGGCCGATAGCTTTGACTTGTATACGTACATGTTGCAAAGCACTAGAACACATAATATACAAGCATGTAAGTGAATTCTCGGACGTTAACGCGGTCTTATCACCGACACAGCATGGGTTCAGGCATGGTTTTTCCATGGTTACACAGCTAGTTGAAGTAATTCATTATTTTGCTTTAGCTATATATAATCGATGTCAAGTCAACGCTATATTTATGGATTTTTGCCAAGGCGCTTGATAAGCTGTCACACCCAAAACTACTTCTTAAACTACTGTGCATTTTAAAGACAGTATGATTGGTAAGTGGATCAGTCTTACTTAACATCTACGTATCAATATGTCATTTTTAACAAAGTTTCTCCATATTTGCTTCCAGTTGTCTCAGGTGTTCCCAAAAGTTCCATGTTAGACCCGGTGTTTTGCTTCTATACATAAATGACATTGTTGACGTACATAATGTTAAATCAGATTTTAATAATGTAAATCAGGCCACTGTGTAATATATTATGTTATTAACTCAACTGAGGATCAGCTTCAACCAAACACAGAATTTCATGAACTGTTTCAGTGGTGCAGCACATGGCGAATGTCAGTAAACCTTAAGGCAAAATGTTGTCATGTCTGTAACAAATAAGGCGCGTGTCTTATTATGTGACTACATACTGGATGGAACATCACTCGTCAAGCATTACAAATATCTAAGTCTTCGTATTTGCAATAATCTGCGTTGGAACGGTCACATTACCCAAACGACTAACCAGGCAATGTCGAAACTACATTACATGAAACGTTCCCTTTGCAGTTTTTTCATGAGAAACGAAGCTTGCAGCATACAAGACTCTTGTTTTACCCATTCTTGAGTACGCTAATATTGTTTGAGACCATTTTACTCGGGTTAATACCAAAAGATTTGAAAGAGTTCAAAATAAAACAGTGAAGTTTATTTTTAACCGCTATGGCAGGATATCGGTTTCGGGATTGGTGGCAAAAATTGGCCTAAAACACACCTCGGAGAGGAACGAAAGAAACCGATTAAGCTTTATGTTGAAAATAATTAAAGAGCAATTAAAAAGTGACACATCTAGCTATGTGCATTTTTTCTAAAGTTTATGCCACTAGAAGGCGCCATAGTCTTTCAATAGTTCCATTTGAGCCAAAAAGTAATTTGTTTAAGTATTCTGCAAACGATAATAGAGTGGAATTATATAGACTCGTACGCAGTTGCAGCAGAAGACACAAATTTTTCAAAAAATTTGTACCAGCTGATCGGTTCGCTTTGTACGCGTTCTTTCTAATATTTGTATATATGTAATCATGATGTGACTTTCTTTTCTTTTTTACTGCTCTCTATTTGAGAGACTTGTCCCGATGTAATCATCGCTTGCTACCCAGTCTGCAACGACTCCCACTGGAGTCATCAGCTGTGTAAAATAAAATAAATAAATAAAAGAGCACATATGCTTCGCCCATCGCATTAACATATAACGTGCTCTGTAACGGTTTCTAAGGGGCGCAAACGACAAAAGAAAGTATCAATTTCGCCCGAAAGCAGAGCATTGATTGCGATAGCAAATTAGTGGACAACTATACGAAAAATCCTAGTTTTATCGGCTGTATAAACTTGTAAACATAGGCATTCTATACTCGCGGACAACTTTCTGTGGCTATGAAGGGAAACTTAAGTTACGGGCGCGTGGCTGCTGCACATGTGTTACTGCGCCAAGTAGCCCGGCAGCGTTTGATGGTGCTTTTGGTTGCTCGGAACAGACGCTGAATCGACGCAGCTTCCACGTGCGATGGTTTCGCGTTTCCCCAGACGCCGAAGGGAAAAGCCGCAAGATAAGTAAACCATTACACTCAATAGTGTGTTCTGTCTTGTTTAACTATATATTGCTAATAAGGTATTTCTGCTTTGTTCTCCCCAGCCTAAACCAACGCGTGGATTAAAATGCGGGACTCTTTTCAGAAGCACTCTCACTTGTGCGCGCTTTGCCTCCGTAGCTTTCCCTTCATAGCCGCAGAAAGCTGTCCGCGAGTACACCCAAATTAACAAGCATGGTGTCAAACGCGCACAATGAACATAAACACATTATTCAATGACCGCGAGAACTCGCTGTCAAAACGCTGCATTGAGGAAACGCGGCAGCAGCTGCGAGCAAAATGACCTTCGTGCAGCCGCTCGCTTCAACGCGGACTACGCCTTGAAAACACAGCGCAGCGCGGACTGTGCACCAGTCGCAGATGGCATTCAACATACAGCAGCCCCGCCGGGCGCGCGCGGCCGCTTGGGTCTCCCGGAGTAAAACGCCTCCTCTCCCTCCCTCCCCTCCCCCCGCTATCCTTGCGCGCGACGGAACGCGGCGCGCTTCCTCCCTGCTTTCCGCCGTTGCGCGCCCGAGCTTGAGCCGCGATAAACGGCTCACCCTCGCAAGCTTTCACTCGTGCATACAGCATACGGCACGCGACGACGATATTATCGCCCGTGGACTTTATACGGAACCTCATGGCGACACCGACGGCATAAATGCGCCTAGAGTGTCCATATTGGGGACGGTCTCCACCACTGAAAAAGCTGGCGCCGCCGCAGGCATCACATGGATCACATGGACAAAGCGGCCGCGTCCGCTGCTTCGGAAGCACCGAAGAGAGCTGAAAACGAAAGTTTAGACCCACCTACGCTGCGGTTCTAATTAAAGGGACACCAAAGGCAAATACTAAGTCAAGCTAAAGTGATAGATCAGTGCTTGGGAATCTCTAAGGTGTCAACTATTATCGCGAACAAGGCCTTCATAATCGAGAAATAGGTAAATGCAGGACATGATTAGAGACCCCCGGGGCATTCAAGCACTTACCTGATGACGAAAGCACTCCTCAGTTAAATTCTGTCACTGGCACTCAACCACTCGTTGCAAGAACATTATTGCATTGTATAAGACGAAATAAAATGCTTCTTATCCAGTTTCATTTCATTTTTAGAAAAAATAACTCATTGAAATTACCCTTGACAACGACGTGGGCGGTCGAAAGGTTTAGTTTTCGCTCGACTCTGTGCCACCCACGCTTTCGCGTTTCAGCAGTTTCGTTATCGCGTAGTGCTGCGCAGTTTTTACTGGCTCGCGAAACTCGCACGAACAGGCAAGTAGCAGAGAATTCAACTTCCATGTGATGTCGCGGGATGCCCGAAGAGTCTACACTACTTGACCGAAAAGCAGCTGCAGCTGCGAATCCACTGCTCTGTCTTGGCTCGGTGCCGCTGTCTGTCGGACGTTGTTTTACTCACCGAAGGCAGCAAAGGGTGGTGATGGCGTATGAAATGTCACCACTCCCCCGGTTGGGTGGCGGGAGATCTGAATTTAGAAAAAGGTATTCGCACCCTTCAGATGCTATTTTCTCGTAAACTAATTCCTTTCTTGGCACAAAACAAGCGTTGCGAGGTTTCTGGAATGACACTTGCCTTTAGTGTCCCTTTAAAGATACATTCAAGGCAAATATTAAGTCAAGCTAAATTGATAGATTAGTGCTCGAGAATTACTAAGGCGTCAATATTATCGCGAATAGAGCCTTATTAATCCAGAAATTGAGATAAATGCAGGTCATGATTAGAGACTCCCCGGGACATTCAAGTATTACCCCGATGACGACAGCACTCCTCAGTTAAGTTATTTCGCTAATGATCAACCACTCGTTGCATAAAACATCCTCGTATTGTATTATAAGACGAAATAAAATGCTGGTTGTCCAGTTCTATTTCATTTTTTTAGGAAAAAGAACTAATTGAAATTGCTCTTGACAATGATGCGGGCGGTCGAAAGGTTTCGTTTTCGCTCGACTCTGTGCCACCCACGCTTTCGCGTTTCAGCAGTTTTGTTATGGCGTAGTGCTGCGCTGTTTTTACTGGCTCGCGAAACTCGCACGGAAAGGCAAGTAGCAGAGAATTCATCTCCCATGTGATGTCGCGATATGCCCGAACAGTCTACGCCATTTGACCAAAAAGCAGCTGCAGCGGCGTATCCACCGTTCTGCCTTGGCTCGGTACCGCCGTCTGTCGGACGTCGTTTTACTCACCAACGGCCGCAAAGAGTGGTGATGGCGTATGCAAAGTCACCACTCCCTCGGTTGGGTGGCGGGAGATTTAAATTTCGAAGAAGATATTCGGACCCTTCACGTGGGCAATTTTCTCGTAAACTAAGTATTTTCATGGCACAAAACAGGTGTTGAGAAGTTTCTGGAATGGTATTTATAAACCGTCCACGTCGACTTAATATTTGTCTTTAGTGTCCCTTTAACAGCTTCGCTGCAGAAAAAAAAAAAAAGCCCCTTCCAGTCCGTGAAGATGGTCGGACAGCGAAGCTATGTTACACAGAGTGTAATACAAATGAAGCTTCGCAAGCAGTCTATATTGTAAAACTTTTGTTTCACCATGCTTTCACCTTATTTTCGCTTTTGCGTGCTTCGCGTGGTGAGCATGATTTAGGAGTGCTTTTTTTTTTGCAATTCTCTCGGAGTGTTTTTTTTTTTGCAATTCTCTCAGTGTTCCTTTTTTTTTTTGCGCGTGAGGCTCTACGACGACGAGCCGGTTCACGAGCCAACTCTCACTGACGCTCGTGGTAGGCAGCTGTTTCCTCAGGAGTACGCAACACTCGTGGTCTTCTCGTAGTTGTAGCTGGGATGGAATGTGCGCAACCACTAATCCAAAGCTCCGTATACTGGGCGCAAGGCCCACCACTGGAGATGCGGGCGCTGCAATCGTTTTGACGATTGGTTGGATTCGTTTGACGATTGACGTCTTTGTGTTTCTTAATGAGTTCACATACACGTTCGGGTATACGACCGAGAGAACGACGTCAGTGACGGTATGCCCGCCGTCCGCCGTTGTCGCTTGCACTCGATGTCTCGAGTTAGCTCGGCGGAGTGGTTAGCAGCATCCGCCCGGCATTGCCGCTTGCGATTCTTAAAAATTAAATTGCTTCAAAATTCAATCTATCCGTCAAGTAAGACAATGAATGGCTCATACCCTCGTAAACGCGGTCTCCCCATTACGACGACAGAAGAGAAATTCTACGCTGGAATGACGAGCGGCAACGGAGCCATACGAACGCAGAAGCAGTGGCACGAGTGCCTTCGCGCGATAACGCCGAGGGGCGACAACAAGTCAGCTGTGGAAGAAGATGACGACACTCGAGCCATTGTTGGTGATGGTAGTTTCAGCGAAGTCTGACAACGACGGCGCAGGGTCCGCATAAACAGCTTCTCTGCAAAAAAAGATTGAATTGTCGCGACGGGACATCACAAGTCGCCGTCGTTGACATCTCCCTAGTTATAACAAAATTATTTTTGAACAGCTCTCATAGTGTCCACGCAACAATGGTTGCTTGTGTTCTGTCACATGGTCATATTCTGAGACGGCACGGTGGGGAAACGCGCTCGCAGCGAAAGCGAAACTTTGTGCGTGGACATGCATGCAGACGCGCAGTCGGTCTGCGAACACGTGCGATCGCTGCACTGAGGCTTCATTCTGTTATGCTCCACTTCGTTATACAAACAGCCTACTATAAGAACATATTTCACATAGTTTGCTCTCAGCGATAGCTGACCTTTCGCGCAAGAAGCCGTTCTGGGGGACCCGATCGCGGCGACCGCGCGCAGTGGGCGTTCACTGTACGTATTCGGTAAATAGATAGTGTTTGTAAACCATTCTCTGCATTCTGTTTGCTCGAGATTATTATTTTGACAGTAAACACTTCCTTCGTTCGGAGAGTACTTACAGGATTGTCCCGCGTGGTGTTTTTATTGAGCGCCGACAGCTAAACCTATCACGAGCGCGCCACGTTATCCCTCATACAACGCAAGCGAGGCTCTTCCGACAGATGGTGAATCCGTAAGTTCTCGCCCCCAATAATTGCTATCGCAGTAAAAACTAAATGTTCCATAAGCATGCACCGCAGAAAGTATACCAGCGCGCTAGGTTCGACTACACACGCTTCTGTATAAATACTTGTTCCTGGCGTGTGCGCATATGACGCGGACAAGCTCAAATCTGTCTGCGTGTAGAAGAGCGATTAGATTCATTCATCACCCTTACGGCCGTAGATCTTGGCCCTCATCTCGCGCTCGTGTTTTCATGCTCCATCCCGCGGCGCAGAGTGAACAGCGGCGCGTGGAAGCGCGCCATTATGCGGCCGCGCGAGTCTGCATCGCACGCACAACAGCCAACCTTTCTCGTTCATAAATCATTCTGCGCGCGCAGCACTACAGAAGCGATCCGCTGAACATGAGATGATTTGGCTTCGCCTTTTTGGGAGCCCGTTGCATACCCGCGCTGACTGGCACCCATTGGTAAGTGGGTTTTTGCTTAGACACTATATAGCAGGGGCTTTCTAGACGGGCGGCGAACCGTTTGAATCTCGCTTTATCTCCGCTCCGAGAACAGCTGAAATGTTGGTGGGCTTCTATAGCTGGCTCGCGCGACCGGGTCCACACCCTTCGCCCTCGTGCGGGATGAGGACGAAGGACCTCCCTGGCACGGTCGGGTGCACAAGCGCGGAACAGGGCATCGCTGAATGGGATGAAGGGGTGGACGAGATGAGGCCGAAGAACATGCCCCTCAGGGGGCGGCTGAGATAAGGTCGAGCCAAGACGCGCGCACAAAGCAGAGATACAGAGAGGATAAAAAGGAGAGGAGAAACGTGTTACACGCGCGATGCCGTCAGAGGATGCGCAACTGTAGGAGAGAGACGAACAGCGCAGCCTGGGGTGGGGGCCGTGCAAGCTGAAAACGGAGCGAGGGCGCGATATGCACCGCCGCGGCGCCACTTGTCGGGCTCGGATGTCAGCGCCTAGCGCGGCGATTTCAAATGTACAGAAATGCGGGTTCGCTCATTCCATGCGGAAGTGAGTGGGCGTATGGGCACGCACTGTAGGGTTACTCCGTGACACAACATCCCTTATGGATAGCAAACAAAGCCCGGGATTGGACGACTTCTGTCATCCGCAAGTGCGGTTCGAGATTTGCCGGCACTCTGCGTCACTATCGTTTCATTAAAGCCTTGTTCATTTCATGCACGGAGGAAGGAAACTAAGGAGAGGCCCTGACGTCACTCTTTGTGAAGCAAAAGTGAAGCCGGAAGTTGGCGTTGCTCATGGCGATGCTCCGCCTTTTGTGCCACCCTCCTCTCTTGTTTACATCTTTCGCGAAACCACGCCGCGCTGCGCGTGGTTTCGCGCGCGGAGCGCGCGCGCTCGCGCAACATCCGGCAGAGCACGGTGCAGGTAACACAGCGCAACAAGACACGGTGACTAACGCAAATCCGCCCACACAGCGCCTTTGCCACGGCACGAAACCTACCAGAGCAACACGTGTGAGCGCTCAAAATCAAAACAACGCCGCCATTGTGGCCCAAAAGGCGTGGCCATGCAGCAAACAAAAATAATAAAGCAGCAAAAAAAAATGAGAACCTATACGTCATTTGCGCCACACTTTTCTCCTAGCGCGCGGAGGGGGTAGGGCCTCTCCTTAGTTTCCTTCCTCCGTGATTTCATGTGTCGGCTAACAACTACCACGCATGCTTACGTACGAGACAGTTTGTAAATCTGCGCCCGTATTCAGAAAAAGCTCTCACGCTAAAATTGTTCGCGAGAGAAAATTTCAGCCAATCCTGACGCTGGACAATAATTGGAGAAAGCTACCAGCAAATCGCAAGGAGCACATATAGGTAGGATCGAAAGGCTTTTTGAATTCAGCCACTGTTTACGGAAAACTTAAACGTTCTTGTTTTTTTACAGCGAAGCTGTTAACGGCTGCTTTCCCCACTATCCTGTCCGCGTGTAGAAAAAAAAAAGACTATCATCATCAGCATTGGCTCCAGCGTCGTCGTCTTCTTCCGCAGCTGGCTTGTTGGCGGCCCTCGGCGCTACTGCCATTGCTCTCGCGGGCGCCATAATTAATTAATTAATTCATTCATTCGGAAACACGAAGGCGCAACCAATAATTGAAAAAATACTTTAATGAACCGTCGGGATATACCAAGTGATAAACATCGGGGCGGCACGTTTCAGCTTCGCTGGTTAACCATCTGTACGGAGTGCTTGGGCTGAGAGTTTTTTTTTTTTTTCCCCTTAGAAAAAGGATCCAAATGTTCATTCAGTTCAAATCATGATACCAGGTGTTCCATAATGATATTCACAAGCGCTCGCAGAGTTAGGTCACCAATTTTCTTTACAGTATTGTAACGTAACTTACAGACTTGCCAATGGCAAACAGCGCATAGGGATGAAAAGCTTTGTTAATTCGGCCGTTTGGCCTGCATTCAGAAAGTTTTTCGTTCGTAAGAGCTATTTCTGGCAGGCTAGTATACTTTCGCTAATACTATGTCCAGCAACACGATTGCCTGATACCTGCTTTTACGAATAGTTGTAGCAAATCATTTTATTTTTAATACGGGCCCTAGCTCCTTCGCAAGAGCGTTTTCTCATTGGCTGACGCTTGGGTACCCGACATTCATAAGAGTGATCGGACTGGTAACGACAGACCAACCCTCGATATAGCACTTATAGTAAGAGAAGTTTTGTGAATACGGGGCCCTGGAGGCTATATGCAGGAAGGCCCGGGTTTGGCAAAGCTTGGATTCTCCCCGAGCACTGGCGACGCCCCCATATGAATGAGCTAATATATTAGCGCATTCTTATTAGCTCACTATAGCACCAAGACGCTCGGCACGCCTTCAGTTTCATTGGCACATCTAGATTCACTCTTGGGTTATCACTTGCCCCTTGCCTCATGGGCGACCGAAAAAGAAGCAGTCACGTGGCCATATCGCGGTGCCTTCTTTCATTTGTTTATCGTTCTACCTGTGCAAGTAAGCTATAGAAAAAAACGATATCTTTTAACCTATTCGAAAGAAAAGAAAGGGTGGGCGAGGGAATGCGCCACATTTGCGCTGTTCGCATTCGACGATGGATATGCAGATAATATCCGAAATAGGAGATGCGCCCGTGACACGCCCCAGAAAGGCGTGGCAAGCGGCTAGCTCCGAGTGCAGATAGAAAGCGGGCCATTCACGGTATTGCGATATTGCGTTAACAATAGGTGACGCTGGCCCAGTCTTCTGCGTTTGAAACGAGGGAGCACCGTGGCGCATGGTGCGCTCGTGTTGACATATACGTGGCTTTATCTTGACATTTTATTGTACCTGCTGCCAGCTCTCGCGTGTTCCGCGCTATCCTCGTTCACTGTCTGCTGTCGAGCAAACTCAGGCGAGCGAGAAACTCTGGGCATCCTGCCTATAGCCCACCTGGGCCCATAACCACAGAAGGAGTTATACGCTGAAGAACTGGGCGCGTATTCACGAAAGGCTCTTAAGCTAGAATTCCTCGTAAGATAAAATTTCAGTATAACTCGACGTTCAGTATATTATTAGCAAAAGTGACCGGCCAACGGCAAAAAAAAAAAACACTTATGAACAAAAGGATTTGTGAATCCGGGCTCTCCAGACGGATTCGCAAAGCTCTTCGCTTGCTGCTTGCCATTGGCCGGCCGCGTTCGCTAATAATATACCCAACATCAAGATCGGTTGAAATTTACTCTCATGAAAGAATTTAGCGAAAGATTTTTTTTTTTTGTACATCCAGCCAGCCATTTCACTTATCGTTAGCGAAGGAGCTCGGCAACGACACCGTGATAATGTGCACGAACTCACCGTTGTCTCTGGTGATCGCCGCATGCAATATGGTCGACGATAACTACAAGAACGGAGCGCCGCGCGAGCTGGGCTGCGCAGGTGGGGGCTTCACGGACGCCCGGACGTGGGCTCGCAGGGCCTCCAGCCGGCCGCAACGTAGCTTCCCGACGACATGCGGAATCTCCCCTGGCTGTCAGGAAACGTGGCGGCGTTTCGACGACCAGACCGCGGCAGGACTTGGACATTCTGGAGCGTCTGCCACCGGCTGTAGGTCAGGAAAAAAACCTGCAGCCGGTGAACCTTTTATTTTTCTCCCAGGTTTGGTTGACAACAACCAGGAGTGCCGGACCCTTTCTATTAGCACTCAGAATTTATCACCATCCAGTCGGGTTTGTATTTGAACTTTGTTGATTCTTTAGTGAATAGCCGTTGTGGTTTTGCCAGCCTACTGTAATCATGCCGCTCGGGGCTGTTTGACCCTTGTTATATAAAGTGTGTCTTTGTGTGTGTTTAGCTGCAGCTGTGCAGCTAAACTGTGTACAACTGTGTACAGCTGCACAGCTAAGCTGCACAGCTTAGCTGTGTTTAGGAGCGAAAATTCCAATTCCAGATTTTCGTCCACGCTGTGAGGCGTCTGTTGCAATGACCGTATTTATACCTAAACTCAATAAATGATCTTGCGATAGTCAATTTAATATATTTTGAGAGATAAATTTTGCACGAAATGAACGTTCCTTTTTCTCTCTGGCCTCTTCTTTCTCGTTTATGTGATGCACGACTAACGTAACACAGAGATATACATTACAACACCGCTGACCTTCGAGTCAACTTATCGCGAGGAAAAATACAACATTGAGAAATTTCACGTCATTCTCTTTCAGCCGTGGATATTTGCAAAGCAAAGCCGTAGTTTCTCCCGAAAGGTGAAGCATTGATAGCGATAACAAGATAGAATTGACACGAAAGACAGAGAGGTCGACCTGAGCTAGTGCACTCTAGTTTTATTTGCGGTATAAGTTGCAGTAAACATTCGCTTACTAATTAACAAGCATGGTGTCACGCGCGCACAGAGAAACATGATCGAACAGCTATCACCCACTAACTGCGAACACTCGCTGTCACAACGCAGGCATGATGAAGAGCATCGGCCTCGGGGAGCGAACACATCGTGCTGCCTGTGGCTTCAACGCGTCTCCGAAACTTGAAATTACGAGACCTCTAACACTAGGCCCGCGGGAAGACAGCGCGCGTGAATTGCGATCAGACATCTCGGCTAGCCCAGCACCTGCCGCCGATTACCTCCAAGATATGGCGTACGGGCCGCGTAAGTGCTCAGCAGCGCGGAAAGCCATGCGCAGCCACGGCCGAGCTTGAGGAGGACAGGCACGTCACCTCCTGCAGTAGCGCGCGCTTGATCATGTTACCGTGCGCTCGAGTCCCCGTCCCCCCATGCGCACGCTTAGAGAGCGCGGGAAGACGATGCGCATCAAGCAATCATCCTTATTGTGTCAACCTCGCCAGCTTTCCCTCACAACCACAGCACACGGCGCGCGAGGCGCGATAGGATCTTGTAAACTCACGGCGACAGCGAAAATTCGCCTGAAGTGTCCATAATAAAAAGTGTAGCACGCAAAAAGCCATCGCGCTTTTTTCTGTTGTCCACGACTTGTTGACAGAAAACAGCATTGTACAGTGCTGAAAAACACAGTACTGCCAAGTTTCATTTCAGTCTCTCTTCAGCCGTTATCATGTGACATGCGTAGAATCGAAATATACATTTTATTTACACAGTTAAACTCATTAAATGGATGTCTTAAGATGAAGAAATCGAATAAAAAATCATCGGCCCTTTCACTCCGTGAAGATGGATGCTAAGCGAAGCTTGTCCCTTTGTATACCTAACCGTCCCCTTTGCCATAACTTTATGTTTACTTTATTCTGCCCTTGTGATTAACGAGATGTGCATTGTGTGGATACTGACGACATCAATGAAGACAAGTCGTAAGTGAAAGACGTGCTTATTGAACAGCAGAAAATTCACCGGTCAGTTTTTTGCAAGTGAGCAGAGTAGCCTTGTGAACACTGCGGTATATACACTGCAAGAGGTTCGGTCATCTCAATGTCAAACATGTCGTTTCCAAATGTCAAATCTACACACGCGCGTGTTATAGTAGCGGGTACGTTGACCTGTATGCAACACCGAAGCCAGAAGCGTTCAAACGTGAATGTAATCAGCCACTGTCCTTGCTTTGTTGTCCGTGAAACACACGTACGTTTATTGAACATCAGAAACTTCACCCGTCAATATTTTGCAAGTGAGTAGAGCAGACTTGTGATCGCTGTGGTATACTGCAAGAGGTTCGGTCATTTCAATGTCAAACATGTCGTTTGCAAATGTCAAATCTACACACGCACGTCTTATAGTAGTGGGTACGTTCACCTGTCTGCAACACCTAAGCGGGAAGCGTTCAAAAGTGGATGTAATCCGACACTCTCATTCTGATTTGGAAACGTCCACCTTAAGATCTTGTAGTCTCTGGCATCGCCTCCCACACTCCCGCATGGTTCCCCGCTCACATGGTATCCATCATGGGAGGCCCCACAAACCTCAACGAGCTGGCGCACTCCAAGGCGCGAGGTCCCGCTTTCCGCGACCATGGCCGGAGAACTCCACCGCCGGCCCGCAGTGGTGGAGAACAGAGATCAACCGACCACATGCAATCAAATTACGCAGCACTTTTATCTCAGCAGGAGAGGCTTTCCCCTTCCTCACAAGAAGTTAAATATAGCGCAGGCGTTGACCCTCAGATTATTGCAAACAGGCTCGTATCCCAGCCCGGCTTTATTCCACAAGCTCTATCCCGACACTTATGCCACTAGTTCTTGCAGGCACTGCAACAACTTCGCTAGCCTAGACCATATGCTCTGGCGTTGCCCGTCGTTACGAGGAACAGAACAAATCAATGAGGACAAGTGGCTCTCCGCTATCAAGAGCCCCGATGCCGGGCGCAACTATGGGCTGTCCAGAGGACCCACGAAGCGGCGGTCGGGCATGGCCCAACTGTCCCAACGTGGGAGCGGCCCGCAGCGCGCTGAGTCGCGTACCTCAGGACCTTCATTAAAGTTTTGCATCTATCCATCCATCTGATTTACGGGCGTATGAGCCATTGCATTTTTGCTTCATTTTTTGCTTCCTTACGGGGGCATGAGACATTGGATTTTTGCGAATAGACACGGACGTTCAGGGTAGACAAAGACAAGCTTCGCTTGTAGTACTATATGTGCGCGCGCCGTAACATAATGAGTGGTACTGTAGTGTCCACCGACGCCGCTACGCGCAGCCGCTGAAGGTCGGCGCTCTCGGTCGGCACTGCAAAAGATGACGAAAATGAAGTTGGGCGGCGCGTGCTCGCGGCGCTAACACGCCACGCGCTTGCCCGTTCTAAGAGCCTGCTACGCTGGTCCTCTGCAGAGTCTTGTCTGAGCCACCATTGGAAGAGGTCGCGCCGGAACGTGCTCTGCTCTTTCACGTCCCTCTTCGCGACGCCTGTCGCGTCCGCGCTCTCTCTCTGTGCGCGGTGTTTCCACCGCCCCCTTCGAGCTGCCAACTGGTGGAACAGTCGACCACATGCGAACTGTTGCTTTTTGATCGACGCTAGCGCATAGTGCCACCCTTTCGGTCACAGCGATGGAGCCGGACACGTCCACCCCGCCGATATCAACTGCTGCAGGAACACGGCGGTCCGGCACGCGTTCCCCGCAGCACAAGCGCTCGGTGAGCCTCGCGTGCCCGCGGTCTCTTCGGCACATGATTGCCCAGTGCGAGGAGACCCTTCAACGCCAGGAGCAGGCACGGCGGTTCTGCGCGGCCGCCAACTGGCCCAGGCGTCCACGCGGATCACCCGCTACCGATATTACCGGGGCGATGCCGCAGTCAGCTCTGGCTGCGTCGATGGCTTACGACACCGGGACACAAGAGACGCCAGCCACGACCGTGTGTCAAGCTTCACCACCGGACGCCAGCTCCCACAACGCGGCCGCGGACGCCGGTGCAAACGCTGCCTCGCTGGTCCCGCCCGCTGCTGCGTCGGTTCTCGTGCCGCGTGAGACGCCGACCGCTCCAGTTGTTCTGCCGAACTCCGTAACTTCCGCCGCCATCGTGAGTGCTACCGTTAGCGCTTACCCAGCTGCGAAATCGGCGAGCTATCGAGCGCTCCACTCCCGGATTCGGATGACGATAACGCCACGATGGACACCTCGTCCTCGCGCAAGCGCTCGCGCCCGAGCGAGTCCTGCAGCGACGATGAAGCTCCGCGCAAGCTAGCGGCGACAGGTTCTGACGAATCATCGCCCCCTCCTGTGACGCCCGTCTGCGAAAACGCCGTGATGCAGGTGGCGGACTCTGCAGAGCATTCAGACGACGGCACGGCCAACACAACGCAGAACCAGAGCAGCCCACGTGCCACGGAGCTCCACGATGAAGAGATCTTCACAAATGTGATCTCACGCAAGCAAAAACGCCGCCTGCTTGCATCAACACGAGAGGGGATTGCCGCTAGTGTGGCCCCTGCCGCCCACCTCCCGGGACCCGCTGCGGCACCAATGCCCGCTGCCGACGCTGGTTCCTGCCTACCGACAGTTCCTGCTGCTGCTGGGACCAAAGGGTCTGGCGCGTCTGCACCCAGCGTCGCTGGCACGGTCCTCTTCAAGCCGGCATCCGCGGCAGCTTCGTTTCACCGCACATCTCGCCTCGCCATCGCGCAAGCGCTCTCCGCGTTGCCTGGAGTCAAGGAGGTGCGCGTGAATACGAAAAAGAACATTGTGGCGGCTGACGCCGCAACACCCGCGCGACTACAGTTCCTGCTTGCTACGACCGAGCTGGCCGGGCTCGCTGTCACTGCTCGTCTTCCTGCAGACCGTTCCCAGAGCACGGGCACGGTACATGGCGTCGATGGTGACTTCTCCGACGAGGCACTGTTGGCGGCAGTGACCTCAGTCGTGCCGGTGACTGCGGTCAAGCGGAGCGGTCGCACCCTGACCCTGCGCTTTGCCGCCCCGAGCCCACCGGCCCGCATCCTCCTTTTCCGGTTGCCTTTTGATGTGCGACCGTCGCGGCCTCGGCCCTTGCAGTGCCGGCGGTGTGGGCGCTACGGCCACGCGACGGCGACGTGCAAATGGCCGGAGCGGTGCCTGCGCTGTGGCGGTCAGCATGCGAGGGATCACCAGTGCACAGCCAAGCCAAAGTGCTTCCACTGTGGAGGGGCACACGCTGCCGACGCCCCTACATGCAAGCTGTGGCAGGCTGAGAGGCGCATAGCCACGATAAAGGCTACAGCGCCGACCCACATGCCTCATCGGGAAGCTCGAGCAATGTGTGCCTCCGCCAAGACACAAGCCTCTCCCATCGCTTCGGGAGTCCATGCACTGGAGACGGCGGCGCGCCCCAGCTATGCAGCTGTGGCCACCGGCTCCGCCAAAAGCACCTCGTCGAAAGGAACCCAGCGAGGTCACGAGAAGTTGGGGCGCAAGGCGGCCCTGGCAAATGCAGCAGGCGCACCTCCAGCCGCAACTGACATGGCGCCGTGCAGTCACACTTCTGAGCAGCAGTCGGAGGCCACCAGCCTGAGGCTCCTACTACGGGCCGTTGCTGACCTACTGCCAGCCGACAACAAGTTACGCTCAATCTGCCTCCAGGCAGGTGGGCTGCCTCCTCAGCAGAGCCATCATGGCTAACGCCCCAGCTGGGAACCACCGCCGCAGGCCGAGCGTGCTTCAGTGGAACGCGCACTCGTTGCGGCGGCGACAAGCCGACCTCTCCTTGCACCTCCTGCAGAGCGACTACGACGTACTTGCTTTGCAGGAGGTGTACGCGACTGCAGATGATTTGCGTCTACCTGGCTACGTAGGCTACAGCAGCCGCACTTCGTGCACGCTGCAACCCTGTACGGCGACCCCATGTCTCAACAAAGAACATCCACAGGGACCTCCCCGCTGTGCGGTGTACGTGCGGGCGGGTGTGCTGCAAGCTGAGGTCGATGTGGCGGATCTGACTGGAGGACCACTCGAATGCTGTGCTGTTCGTGTGCGTCTTGGAGACGTTGACACCACTGTGGCCAGCGTGTATATCCGACCGTGCCGGCCCTGGGATCCCTCGTGCCTCCTGCAGCTAGCCCGTCGTCTCGGCAGGGACTTCGTCCTCTGCGGAGACATCAATGCTCACCACACCATCTGGGGCAGTCGCCGCTGCTGCGGGCGAGGTAGCAGAGTTGTGGACGTTGTTAACCAGCTGGGTCTGAAGGTTCTAAACACCGGGGCTCCCACTTTCATCCGGCGCACATCCCGTGCCATCAGCACGGCAATTGACGTGAGCCTGGCCACTGAGGGCTGCCGATACACTTGGACACCGCAACCGGACACCTGGGGGTCCGACCACTTCCCTATCGTGCTGGCCCCGTTCAGGGGCAAGACACCTAGGATGCGCGTGTACGCCACTGTCGATTGGAGTGCTTTCCGTAAGCTGTGCCAGCAGGACACCAGTACCGCTGACTTCCTGCAGCTCGTTGCGGAGAGTGGCCGGGCAGCCACAGTCTGGTCCACTGCGCAGGAGGGCCAACCAGCACCAGACATTCGGCACCTCCAGCTACGAGCTGCCAGGCGCAGGGCTGAACGTAGAGCACTGCGAACCAATCAGGCGGAGCACTGGACGGAACATCGTCGCATCGACGCCGCCTGCAGACGACACTCCCGGCAACGCAGGCGCCAAAGCTGGCAGGGCATCTGTGCCACGATCATCAGGGCACCGGATGGAGCTCGTGCCTGGCGCCTGCTGAGGGCCTTGCTGATAGGACCTCGTGTACAACGACAGGTGCTGTCCGCAGCCATTTCCCTGGGCATCTCCGCATCTACTCTGGCGGAGTTACTAGCCGACCGGTTTACCGCCCGGCCCCTGGTACAGCGGGTCCTGCCTCCGCCAGCTACTGGGCCTCGGCACCTTCCCCCCACCTGTCACCATCCGGAATGGGTGCTCGAGCAGATTAATGCTCTTTGCTGCGAGCCCATCCGGGTGCACGAGCTGAAGGCCGCCCTAGGACAAAGCAAGCGACGGAGCGCTTCAGGAGCGGATGGAATCACGTTCCAGATGCTTCGGAACCTGCAAGATGCAGAGCAAGACCGCCTCCTGGAGTACTTCAACACCATTTGGAGCACTGGGGCTCTCCCAGACAGCTGGCTCACCGCGGTGGTGGCACCAGTCCTTAAGCCACGGAAACCTGCGGCGGCACCCTCCTCGTACAGGCCGGTGTCCCTCACCTCTGCCGCCTGTAAGGTGATGGAGAGGATTGTCCTGGCACGCATGGAGTGGATCGCCGCGCAGGTGCACTACTTCCCGGAGCAGCAGACCGGCTTCAGGCGCCACCGCTGCACTGCCGACTCCATCGCCGATGTCGTGGCCACCCTGGAGGATGCAAAGAACAGTGGTGACGTGGCTCTTCTCGTGCTGCTTGACGTGCAGAGCGCCTTTGACAGCCTGCCCCACGAGGTCATCGAGGGCTCTTTAGATAACCTCGGCATCACTGGCAGCCTCAGGCGCTTTGTCTCTGCCTTTCTTGCGGGAAGAACGTTCCGAGTACGAGTGGGCCAGGCGCTCAGCACCCCTCGAGTCATCACCACCGGCGTGCCGCAGGGATCGGTGCTGAGCCCGTTTCTGTTCAATGCAGCCCTGGCAGGTCTGCCAGCCGCTCTACCGGCAGACACCCGGCACCACACGCAATGCTCCATCTACGCTGATGATGTGGCGCTCTGGGTCCGGGGACCAAGGCGGTGCCTTCCAGCCGTCCGGAGATCACTGCAGGGGGCCCTGGACGCAGTGACGACATTCCTCGGGAGCATCGGCTTAACCGTCTCTCCTGCAAAGACGGAGGCCCTACTGATACACCCGAGGGCTGCCTCCCGCCTCAGCGTCCACCAGTTGAGAATCGGCACCGACCCCCTTCCGTGGAAGCAGGCAGTGACGTACCTTGGCCTCACCATAGACCACCGGCTGACGTGGATCCCGGCAACTAAAGCCCTCAGCGCCAAGGTGCGCCGTGTTCATGCAGCCGTGGGCCGACTCCTTCAACGGGGCCGAGGATGCTCCACGAAGTGGGCCTTGCGCCTGAACAAGGCTGCAGCAACATCGTCCTTGTTGTATGCCCTGCCGCTGGTTTCCCTGACGCATGCCAGGAAAGCACAACTAGAGGTTCTGCACAGGACGGCCATCAGAAATGTCCTGGGGCTTCCAAGGCACTCCAAGATCGCCGCAACACTGGCTGAGGCCGGCGAATGGCCACTGTCACTGCTCATGTTGCAACGGGGACTGGGGCATATTGACAGGCTACATCGCGCACCAGACGGCCAGGCTCTTCTAGACCGGCTCCGGAGCCTGCCGGCTTCACGTATGGGCAACCTGTGTCGCCTCTATGAGGAGACAGTTCCTCAACTACCTGTGGCAGTGGCTCTTCCTCCTCCCCATCACGGACCTCCGGATGTGCACCTCTCCCTCAGGGGGTTAGCCAAGCGGAGAGCACCAGCCGCAGCCCTGCAGCAGGCGGCAGCCTGCAAGCTCCAGGAGGAGTTGGAAGGACACCTGCTGGTGTTCACAGATGGTTCAGTCCTCCCCAGCGGGTCGGCTGCAGCGGCATGCACAGTTCCAACTCTCGCCTGTCACAGGCAGTGTAGGCTCCCGTTTGCAGCAAGCTCTACTGCAGCTGAGCTCGCGGGGCTGCACCTGGCTGCCGACCTCCTTGCTGAGCACCTTCCCCAGCAGCCGGTGGCGGTGGTGTGCGACTCCAAGCCAGCGCTCCAGGCCCTCGTCAACCCTCGGCGGGCAGGACTTACAGTGGTGCTGCTGCTTGCCAAGTTAACGGCTCTAGCCACCGCCGGACTCCCAGTATCCTTCCACTGGCTGCCCTCACATGTCGGGGTAGCCGGTAACGAGGAGGCAGATACCTACGCCAAAGCTGCCCATCATGATGTAGTCCCGGTCACCAGAGCGGTAGCGGCTTCGGATTACACGAGACGTCGGCTACGGTGCCTGCTCACCTCCATTCACCCGGACCCCCGAGTGGCTAGTGGCAAAGCCCCCAAGCCACTTCCAGAGAACGGCCTCTCCAGAAGAGACCGTTCCACACTCCTGCGCTTGCGGACTGGCTGCACCTGGACTGCGGCCCGGCTGTACGCCAAGGGCCGCGCCACGTCGCCTGCCTGCAAGAGGTGCGGGGACCCCGAGACTCTGGAGCACCTTCTCTGTGCTTGCCCATCCTTGGCGCAGGAACGCTCCACAGTGATCAACACCTACAGACGCCACGGCCTTCCAGCGGCCACAGAGACTGACCTGCTGTTCCCAGTGTGTCCACAGCTCCCTGCGCTGCGAAGCCTGCTGGAGTTTATAAGTTCCACGGGAATAGACACCCTATAAGCGCCCGCTACAACGCTGGCAACTTTACTGAGGACTGCCACCTGCCGCGTATAGTGGAGTCTATTAGGCCACATTCTCCCTCTTTCTCTATCATCTTTCACTACCCATTCCCTCTCCCCTGATGACGCTTCGCCGTGCTCCCTGACGGGTTGCAGAACCAAGCGTCCTTCCTTTCCCCTAGATCACTATCATCATCATCCTCTGCTTCTGGCGCTCCACTGCAACTGCTCGGTTCGCGACATTTGCGACTCCAGTCTACGAGATGACCGACCCCAGCAACCTACCGCCCTCGGGCAACCTTCCGCCTGACGCTTCCTCGCGCCCACAGGACGTCGCAGCTCTACAGTTTGCCCGCCCATGTTCTGGCGCAGACTCACAGGTTTGGTTCGCCCAGGTCGAAGCTTCCTTCGATCTACACATCACCTCGGAGACTTCTCGGTATCGCCACTTACTTGCCAACCTGTCTCCTGGAATTGCTCACGAAGTGGCGGACGTCATCGCTGCCCCTTTGGGGGATGCCCCGAGCCAGCAACTGAAGCAGAGTATTTTGCACCGCACCACGGCGTCTGAGAGTGCGCGCATGCAGCACGAGAGCTTGGAGCTCGCCGTCCTCCCCAGCTACTCAACAGCATGCGATGGCTCCTGGGCTCAAGCAATGTCAACGCGAACGGTGCGCTGTTGATGGATCTCTTCCTGCAGCGCTTGCCGCAGTCCACCCGCCTTGTCTTGGCCGCTACCGGAGACAAAGGCCATATCCGCAGTAAGCAGTGTCGGTTACCTCTAGAGATGTCAGAGCTCAAACGAGAGTTTGTACAAGTATTTCGTTCAGAAAATCTGTTGTGCGAAGCACTCATAAAATCGGAAATTGTACAGCCAGGCTTTAATTCGTGTTGCTCGGAAATGTACAAGCTATTATACAGACGATCGATGTAACGATCTCTAAAAAAATTGTTCAGCTCTATCCCTTCGTCACACACGGAACATGTGCTTGTCGGTAGTACACGCGCCTGATCACCTCTACCACGGCGTGCTCACATTTGTCGGCGAGTGAAGATGCTTACGATCAAATGCGAAGTGCTCGCCGAGGAACACGCTATGCCCGTCCGCAGCGGCATGAATCGCGACTTCCGCATTTATCCTCATTTCGTCCACGTCGCCCTTTCTCAGCCACGCTCTCAGAGTTTCGGACGCCAACCTCACCTATACCTGCTCGATGCTGAATTTCAGCTAGTCCTTGTTAGGTATCTCCGTCAGAAGGACTGGGAATTGCAGCTTCGCTGAGCTGAGCTCGTGTTCAGCCTAAGCCGGTTCCGCGCGACATGACCGATGGCTGTGAGAGCAGGGAGAACCAGGAAAAGGCTGGAGGAAAAATATTTCCTACCTCCATGAGGAAAAGGAAGGCGGAGAAGGAATTGCACGATTGATGGATGCATTGCAGGAGGAAAGAAATTAATGAGATTTTTTCTCTGTGCACGGATGTTTTCGTAGCCTAAGCAGTATGGCGGCGTCTTAGCGACTTCGCAAACAATGACGTCATATCCTCTCTACTTTCTTTTAGCTCCACGCATAGAGTATGAAGTCTGTTACCACGGAGGAAGTCCATGTATGTGATACGGTCGATCTTGCAGCCGCTGCCGCAGCCAATTCAAAGCTTTAAGCCAATTGCATTTCAGCACGCTTGTTCAACGTGAGTATGCGCAAGCGCTTCTTTCTGTGAGGCGCAGTCACTGTGGTCCTGATTAAGAGATCGTAAGTTTACTGTTATTTTCTACCCCAGTCACACACATCGACGCTTCGCCGTTTACCCTCACGGGTTGCTGAATCAAGCGTCCTTCCTTTCTTTAGGTCACTATCACACGCTTTCAATGACCGTTATAATCTATGGCCATTGAGATATGCGCGAGCCTAATTGATTCCTTTGTTTAGGCTTGTGTACAACAGTTAACGTTTGAGCGTGTGACAGCAGTGTTTTCGCCTCCGTGCATGATCTTTGCAAGCATGCATGTCTGTGCAGCGGTCCAAATTAACGAAGGCCACGTTTTGTCCTGTATATAGCCTTGCACTTGCACGTGGCGTCTCTAACACGAAGGTGTCCGCTTTGCAAATTATCACTTTGTCGCTTTCTTTAATGCGGTTCGCATTCTTAGGATACTTCGCCCACTTTCCGGTGACTGACTCTATGTCGGTGTCTTTATAATTCTCGCTAACTTAGCTCTGTTCTGTGTTGTGCAGGAAAAACCGGGTTCGAAAGCCACTGTCCAGCCAACTCGGGTCACTGCGTATGTGGCACTGGGTATGTGCCGCTCTTCAATGAAAAAAAAAAACTAAATTTCTGCGGTGCTGGTCGGAATCCCACCCCGCGTTATATATATTCAATCTTGTCCCACGCGCGAACTTCGCGGCGGCGCCTCTAGATGGCGCATTGTGTCTAACGGGAAGCGCGAGAGGGAAGACCGCCTGCATACACTCCTCATACATTTTATTTATTTACTTATTTACAACTACTGCTGTTTCAGATTTGAGACATGCAGGAGTGTCCAAGCACACTTATAAAACATGCAATAAATATGTCACATGTGTAAAGGAAGTTCTTTTACAAAACGCTCATGTGGCAATATTTGGAGATGAGTATATAGGTTATTCCATATTTTAATGGTAAATGGTAAGAAAAGAAAGTTTGAAGCAAAGAAAGGTCACAAGAGAACAATATTCAAAGGGTCAGCTCTTCGTGTTCTATTCATCCATGTTTGTTAAAACATGCCTGTATTGTGCCTTGTTTAGTATTCTTATTGGCCCCTGCATAGTTGCCACAATATTCTGATGCACTCCCTTGAAAGTGTTATAATGTGACGTTTGTAGTTGATTTACAGTGACTGCAATGTGTTGTAGATGGTACAGCTGTTCGTTTTCCATTTGCCTATAGTTGTAACTGCTGAAATGTTTTTGTGTATTCGGCCTACTTAGGTCATACCTTGTAAGGTTTCTTTTCTTCTATTAATTTCTTATCACCTGTCCCTTCTAAGTGGCTGATCAGGGTAATAGTGTGCATGCACCTTCGTGTGGTCCTATTACCGAAGGCAATAAGAAAGAAAATGAAAATAATTGTTTAAGATGTCTCCACAGAATGCCTCTTAGTTTTGTGTCCACATTCTATATGCAGGGAAAGAATACTGGTTACTGGAATGTTAACAAAACTTTCTATTTCTGAACTGTTAAAGCCAGTTTATGGCAGCATTGGCCATGATGTAGGAATGGAATAGCTTTGACTAAATCAGACTTGCCAAGTAGCATACAGTGCAGCTAAAAAGGCAGTACTTCTGATATGGTTCACCCTTTCCTAATGCCCTTGTAGACACACAACGCATTTCGTATTCTTTTTTTCTGTTTTGTGGAAGTAGTGTCTATTACTCTTTGTGCTTCATCAGTGGTCCAAGCAGCATTCCACCCACCCACTAGGATCATCCGATTCTGAACAGTGGATGATAAAAAAGAGATAGAATTGAGTGAAGGGAATTTGTATACTGTGAGAAAAAGTATATGGATGACAGGATCGTTGAAAAAAACTTTACTTTTGCACTTGAATGCATAAAACAACATTTTTTAAAGAAAGTAACGGGAACGCCAATGCATTTCTTCACAAAGTTCAGGAATTCATATTTCGAAGCAGGTGTCATCCTGAGAATTCGTTCCAAGTGAATCCGCCTTGCAAACTCCATGGCTAAAATTTGTAAATTGCAATATGGGCCATAAGGTAAATAGTTAGAAACTTAATTAGTGAATTTTTGTTAACTTGTCGATTATGCTTTTCAATTTTTTTTTCAACTAATGTTTGCCTCTTCGAGTAGACCAGCTCATGAACTAGAATTGTGTTATCTGCCACAGGCAACCTTTAAAAAATTTTTAAAGTGTTCACAGAAACACCCGCTATATATTTATTTTATTTATTCAAAGTAAGTTACAGGCCCCAAAGGGAGCATTGAGTAAGGGGGGCGTCGTTGAACAAATTACATGAGAAAACTGATATATGAATGCTAAAAAATGTGAGAGCTAAAAATGTTTATAATGATCACGTGCTTGCAAAACAGTGTCTGTGTGTGTGTACATACACATACATGGACTACCGTCATTTGCGCTTTGCCTCTCAAAAAGGATTTGTTTCAAGTGAGCTTCTAAACAACACATTTCAGTGTGGTGAACACAGCTGAAATCATGAATCCAGGATCTCAGAGATGCAACGTAATGCCTAATGTATTTCTCTCGTGTATAAGCATACAAGTATGCTCCTTGTATACATGGAATTTAGAAATTTCGTATCTATAGATTTTATGTGCAGCATTCTATGACTGGATTTTCCATTGCAGAAGCAGCCCTTCCTCTCTGCATTGTGATGTCATCCACAGCTGCCCCTGAATGAACCTACATGGCAGATGGAGAGCCTGCATGACCTTCTTTGCCATTGTGGACCGTGACAGCATTGAGCACATTGGACAGGAAACCAGCGAGTACCAGTTCGTGCCAGCAACGAAACTCCTCACGTGGTGAGCTTTGCATACGGTTTCCTGCAACCAGAGTGCTTTATTTGACTCATCAACTAGCGTTAAATTAATGGGACAATTAAGATGTAGCAAGCATTGACAGCTGCACAAGTGAAGTATCACTGACAACCTAAGTTTTGCATAGCTGTTGTCCTAGGCCACAAAAATAAGCCTCTAGAATGAAAAATACAACTTAATGATCTGCATTTAATATCCAGCTTATTGGCATAGCTTGAAGGGGAATGCAAAAGCTATTCAGTCAGGAACAGGACTGTGTTGGCATTTCTGAACAATTCCCTACTTGTGAATACATTGGGGATACATTGATACACTGAGTTATTAATTATACATTTGGTGGATCAGTTTCAAGTTATTCGTATGTTGAGCGTATTGGACAGTGTACCAACAACTAGGATACTGAGCTGGCAATGAGTGTGTGTGATTTAACGTAATATAAATACAGAATGAAAATAGAATTGAACATATATGTGCGACTCAGCAAGGCAGTCTATGCAAAAACATGAAAAATTTAGTTTATTGCTGAAAACAAGAACATAAGCATATCTCTTTCCCTTTTTTTTACAAATTATAGCTGAATAAGGAACACACTTTCATGCAACATATAGTTGAGCTTCCATTATTCCATGAATTGATGTAGGCTGTATAGCCTCATTTAATTATTATGTAAAACTCGGTGAACCTTTTGTCCAAAGATTGTGTATATTTTGTTGTTCATTTTATTCATAGACCTACTCCTGCCATGGCAGTCATAAGGTAGCCAGCAGTATGATTTATTCATTAACAGCACATACATTTTGCGAGCTTGTAATGATTAATTGTCCTAAACCTACATGAGAATTTTTCATTAATTTAAAGGTAAAAAAAAGCATTTACAGAACAAGAATGCTCATTTGAGATATAGTTATTGTGAGGTGAACCGCACCCAAAAGGAGGACAAGTGGCCCTGCAAGGTACGGCCGTGCAACATTGGTAAAACTGCAAGCTGTGAAACAAATACACTGACACTACATAGTCGTATTGTTCTGTGAAGTAGCACCACCACAATCTCGCAGCAGATTATTCACTCTGTGTGTAAAGAGATCAATCAGGCTGATGACAGTTTTCTCCTTCATGAACCTCTCTCCACCTTATGGACTTCTGCAGAACTAATTTGCCATACTCTGTGTCCCTTTGAATTTTTCCTTAATACGGCCTCAGTCTGTGATCTGCTAGCCTTCTGATTAGCTCAGATGGTAAAGCAACCACTTCAAAAAGGCGTTTGTCCTAGGTTTGAACCTCGGATCATGACAAACTTGTGTTCATCTGCGAAGCTTTCTTTCTGAGAAACCCATATTTGGTTTCCGTTGTAGCCTCGTGCAACAGTCTGACAGATGACAATTTTTCCTTTCATAAACCTTCCATCACCTTGCGCTTCTGCAGCACTGCTTTGCCATTAAGAGATCACAATTTGGCCAGAATGGGGTTTGATCGAATCAATTATCGAAGCAACACTTACTGATAATGTAAATTTCTGAGAAATAGTAGAATAAGCTGACAGCCCTGAATATAAGATGCTACTGCTGTAGGTGATTTTGCTCAGAAGTGCTGCAGGATCTCCGAATAGGTTTCCTTCTTTTTTATTTCTCGTTTCTATTTATTTATTTTTGACAACTTAGCCATACAAAGCTGCTCACACATTTCTGCCTTTTACTGTCCATTTCATCACCTTGATGAAATGACCCAATATGCCATTGAACTTTTATATAATAAAATCTGCAACATAATTAACTATTTTTTATTTCCTGATCTTAGCTTCATTGAAAGTCAAGTTTTTCTTCCTCTGTTTCAGTTTAAAGGGCCCCTGAAATGGTTCGGACAAATTTTGTAGACGCGTAGGGTATAGCTAAAGTTAATCATTCGTACCACACTTTGTGTGAAACGTCTCATATTAAGGGAGCTATGGATCATTACAAGTTACATTCGCTGAGTGATCGTGGTTAAGCTCCGCCTTCACTGGCTCTGCGTCATGATGGCACGTTGTGTCGTCGACTTCCGGCTCTCTTGGAGTAAGCGTGCGAAGCCTCTCCAAACTCTATGCCAGCTGCTTTGCCGTCGACCCCAAGCGAGAGCTATCGCAGCAGCATGCGTTGCAAGCATTCTGTTGCAACACCGAACGTGTCTCGTATTCCGGTAACCACAGGCTATCTGGGCGTTTCGACGAAACTGTGGAGGCATAAACTCAAGCTGATGAAGGAACTTTAGCATAGACGTACGTGAGCTGCCTGATCAGTCTCCACGGTCCAGCCACTCATTGACGCAGAGCTTAACCAGCCAAACAAAGAGCTAATATTGCTCTAACCAAGTGTAAAACATTTTAAACATTTACAAAAACAATGTGTTAACGATTACACTTTTGTGAAAAATTTACATCAGCAGCAAAGAATACATTTTGTTACTGCTACTGTGTGTGGTTGAGCTCTGTGCCACCAGGTGGCTGCACCGGGCAGACTATTCACATTTGCACTCCTGCTCATCCCGTGAAACGACACGCAAGGGGACATGGCCAGGCTCTGTCCCCTTGCGCTTGCATTTACCCTAATGCCGGACTCGCGAAACGCTATTGCGTTAGTAATATTCCGGTGTAAAGTGGCGGCCACAAATGCGCAAATCATGGCGCCGATTGGATAGTGGCAGTCCGATACGCTGCAGCCAGTCCACTCGTCTGCTGCCTTGCAGAGGGACACGATGTCGCAGCTTGACATGTTGCCAGTCGCTACATTTGCAGTCCACAACGCAGCAAAGTCAAATCATAGTGCTCGCGAAAAGAATGAGACCGACTCAGACCACAGAGCTCTCGTCAAAATGGAGCACGTTGTAACACAAGCAGACGACGCTTGCTGTGGGCTGGAAGTGCTTAAGTGTAGTGAGAAATTGTTCTTGTGCATTCTCGTTCTTTCACTTTATAGAAACAAATTAACATTCCAACTTTTACAAACATCATTTGTTCACCATAAAGGTGGAAAAATTATAGATGACGCACCCTGGCAGCCAATCGGATAGCTCGCCCACATGACGTCAATTGGGTGATTTACGTCATATGGGTAGGGGTGGCTGAAAATTCCGCCAAGCAGTGTGCTGCGATCGGCAGCGATGTACATTTTTAAAACCTTATAATAAATTACACGCTTTACGCGGAGCACTTGAATGCATCAATTAATGATCAGAAGAACCTACTCTAACGACTCTGTAGGTAATCGTCAAAATCGTTTCAGGGTCCCTTTAAGAAGCACCATGCACATCACTTGCATCATGCATATATGCATGGAGTATTTGTAGCACACAATAGAAATGAAAGGAACTTGACACAAAACTCGTCATTGCGTAAAAGTCGCATGCAGACATTCGCGATGAGGGGCAAAAAATATCGGCCGTGGAGAGAAGGATGAAACTCCCCGCTGTGCCGTCTGTCAGGCTGGTGCGGAAACCAGCTTGGGTGAATTACATTCAAGCTTGCACATATAAGCTCCCAAATGCATAAGCATCTAGTTGGAAGAAAAAATACAACTGTAAATGAACTCGCAAGTTCCTCAACCACTGCAAAAAGAAAGCACACCTCTGTCATTGTACCATATATTCTTTCTTGTGGTTTTTGTAGTGCAGTTACTCTTGCCTATTGCATAGTAGTTACTCTTGCGTTTTAATTGCTCTCTCACTTGGTAGTTCATAATTTTTTGTATGTGTTCCTCATTACACTTTTTATGACCTCTTTCCTCTCTTTCTTTTCTTCACTTTTTCAGTGCCATGTAGATCAGTTGATTAGCTACCATGTGCACACAACGTAATATAATGTACTGTTTGATTTGTAGCCAATCTTACAGAAGCCCAAACGTACCACTTCAGTACGTTGTTGGGATGAATATTATGAGATGCAGTTTGTTGTAATGAAACGTCTGCACCAGTGCTAGCAGTATGAGATTTTCATCTGGTCAGCTCTTTGCTGCACTTGCCTGCATGCTAGTTTGTGTATTTATACAAAATTTTTGACTTAACATGGCTTAAAATGCAGTTATGAAATTGGTACAATGCAATACGAGAATGAACACACCTTATCAGATTTCTGCCACTCCTGTGTTGAAAGATTTCTAATTGATAAATTCCTGGAAGTTCAGGTATATACGATATACATTCCCAACTCGTAATACTTGGTCCCATTCAATACCAATTGTAACCAGCTGGATTCACAGTTGGGAGGATGGGAGGGGGGGCTGGATCTTGGAGACCAAAATATAATTAAAAAATATAATTTTCATTTATGTTCTTTTTTTCTAACATTCATATCATGGCAGACCTGCTGAAAAGAAGAACCAGCTTTATACTACTGGTTGTTAAGGAACAAAACAGTTTTTATCCTATGAATTGCTCAGTTTTGCCCATGAAAGCATTAAAAAATGACCAATTTTGTTATTCATCTCTTCAAAATTGATTATCAGAGCCAGACCATATTGGTCTTGAGGCATCTTTTCTGGCTTGCTTTTCTGCCAAATATCCTGCACCCAGGAGAATAAAATGTGTTAACGCGATAGCATTCAGGGCCCCGGCCGTGTCACAGAAAATCGGGTGTCAGCGTCGGCGGCATTGTCTGTGAGAGAAAAATCATCCCGAACTACGCAGGCCCTCGGCATGGCCCATAGACGTTACTGAAATAATTGAACTTCTCAAAATGCATCGAGAAATTCGTAAAGTACGACTTACAACCGACAGACATGATACCGTTGGATAGTAATTTGAATATATGAGAAAAAGTAATCCTGTTGTGCGGAAACTCAAATGCAAACTTTTTCCAGCTGCCGTTTGAGGTTTGGCGCGGCTTTTCACCAGGACTCCGGGACATACCCACACAAGAGGCCGTGTTTCTACCAGAAAACTCGCGTTCGTGCATAGCAGTCGCCATGAATGTCTCCCAGTGAACATTACAGGTACATAAGCAGCAGTCCCCAGGAAGCATGAGAAGCAGTCAGGGATCTTTTAATGCTATCGTGTTCCACTCTCAAAGGCGAAGCTTAAGCGTCCTCCGATATTTTTTCTCACACGGTGAATAGTTTTTCCCACTTTTCTAAAATAACTCTTTTTGGCCATCAACAATTTCTGAGAGGTGTAGCTACTATTCTAATCATCTGATTTTAATAACATTCTTTTTTATCTGATAGCTAGGATTACAGGAAGTGCAGTAAGTCTATAATGCCATGTTACTGCACCCTGAAAGGTATTCAAATTTTGAGGAATTAAAGAAAAAAGAGAAAATCATAATCAAGTTACAACTTCAAACTTTCGTAACGTTGGGTAGAATAGAGGTAGAAACAAGACGCAATGCTTATTGCACTCCTTCATTGCCAAGACGTATATTCACACAACTTATAGACTGCTTACTGAAAAACATTTTTTGCCAGTCACCCAATGATTTGGAACAGAAAACATTGTATACAATATTTTCTTCATTATGTAAAGAAAAACTAGCTGTAAATTTCCAATTAGCACACTAAATTGCCTATTACCTGTAAATTTCATCCCTCTAGTAGCAATATAGCAATAAAAATTTCACTCAAGGCCCAGGTCGCCCTTCAGTTGGGACAGGATAAAATAATGATTACAAAGGTATTATAGCACTAAGTGGCAGAATAAATAAGTTAAGGAAATGACATTCCACTAGCATGTCGACAGGGTCCCACCACATAGTATGGCAATTAAAATAAGTTCCCTTTTTCACAGTGTAGATTGTGGCATCACCTAAGGAGCTCATATTATTATTATGTCTATGGAGTGAAAGTGTGAGGCCACTTAGAAATCGCACAGAAAAAAGGGAGTGTCACGAAAGCTTCCTTTGTTGCGTGAATTTTTCTTATTGGTATTGTTTCTTACACTTCTGAAGCAGCTGACTGAAGCAGGGAATACAGGAAAGAGCCAGTCATTCACTTCCATATTTTTCACATGCATTCAGGATTCCCATATGTGTAGGCAACAGCTCCTGTGACCTGCTAATGCCAGAGGCTCTTGACCCTACCGAGTCCACATGCGGGCACACAAGGCTTAGCCGGCCCCTCTGTATACAGCATCATGCAAGTTGTATTGTTTAACAGTCACCAGAACAGACGAGACGTGCTGTCACCAGGTCACAATGACTGCAAAGTACTAAGCTGTGTCTACGGTGTAATTAACTACAGCAAAGTGTCATACTGCACTCAATAAGACTTTCCTGCATGTCTGAGCTATTTATGGCTACCTGCCTGTGCATTCTTTTTGCATCTGCATGACTTACATTGTTTCATCATCTGTTCTCATCCTGGTTTTTTACTTTCACTTGCAGAAACGTAATGGCGCAAGACTTGGAAGCAGAGAAAGTAATCATCACTTCAATACTGATCGCACGTAAAGGAAACATGACGCTTTCCGAATTTCAAAAGGAGTACAAGTCTATTGAAGGTCACCCTGTGCCATTTGGAAAATTTGGCTGTGCCACTATTTACCAGTTTCTTAACAAAATCTCTGATGCTGTAAGTTTTGTGTGCACTTCTGATGGAAAAGAAACACTATGTGCTAAAGTAAGGAATGGTATTCAGCATATTGATAGGCTGGTCAAGCAGCAGAAGCCAAGTTCAAGAAACATCAAAGTTCGACACCATCCATTACTGCACAAAAACAGTGCCTTAACTTCTAAAGGCCAAAATTGTGCCCAAAGTTATGGTGCGAAACAGCTGTGTCGAGCACACGTTCAGCCAAGCGTTCCTGTCACACCACAGCCTACTTGGATTTTGACTGAAGACACTTGCGCTTTACGTTTAAACAAAAAAGCTCTACCTTGCACTGCTTCATCGCCTTTAAACAGCGAAGGTCTACTAGGCAGTGCTGCAACATCTTCACCTATCACCACTGACACAAAATACTCTGTTGACATTGGTGACTGTCAGAATCCGGACAAGGGATCATATGCGCAAACAATGCACACCAACCCATGTGGTCATGAACAAGGACCAACATCTTTGAGTAGAATGGCCAGAGTTCACCATGAAAATGAGCCAGTCTTTACGTGTAGGAAGCCTGCCAATGAAAGCGTGCAGGTGCTTATCCTACCTGTGCTGAAGGATAAGGAAACATCAACAAGTGATCTGGCTGTTGGTATTCCTAAGGAGGTCTCGGCTTGCATTAAGAGCCTTTTAAAGCAATATCCGAGTGGACTTGACATTGGACAACTGTTGGAAAAATGCAAGGAGAAAATTGGCGACACTGCTTACTTCATGCAGTGTAAACACTTTGAAATGGTTCAAGATGTCCTGTCTTCGGTGTCTTCAGTTTGTGTTGTTGCTGACTCAGAACAGAACTTTAGGGTTGTGCTTCAGAAAAGTGGAAGGGAAGAAAACAGTACAGCCTTGCCTGATCACCTCAGCTGTGAACTGACATCTATTCTTATTGACAACCCACTAGGTCTTGAAGTTTCAGAGCTGCTCAGACTGCATCACAGGCAGTTTGGTGAGCATGATTATATTAAGGACCATGGCCAATGCACAAGTGATTTTGTCCAGAATGTACTCCTGGCAATTCCACAAACTGTATTAACCAACCATGGCAATGGCATCTACAGTGTAAAGCTCCACAAAGAACATCCAATGCATCCACACATGCAACTTGGACGATTTGCATCATTTCCAAGTGCTGAAGAGACCAGTGTTCCAAACAATGAAAGTGCATACCGTGTGCAAGAAGTACCCAATGGTAGGGCATTCCCGGTTGATATAGGAGAAGTATTCTCTCCATCTGAGTTTTATATTTTGATTACTGAAAACGACTTGCTCAGTAAGCTCAGACATCTAGTGACAGAAATGAACTCATTTTATTCCCACATACCTGCAGATTTTTACCCTGTGAGATCCAAAGATTTAAAGCCAGGCCTAGTATGTGCTGCACTCTGTGTTCATGGCGGAAAACAAACTTGGCTTCGAGCAGTTTTAAAAAGTGTCACTGCGCATAATGTTTGCGTGTCCTGCATTGATTACGGCACAATTGCACAAGTCAGAGTTGACAACATTCGAAGACTTCGATGTGACTTCCTGGAGCTTCCTGCTCAAGCTATAAAAGCCTCTCTTGCAGGTGTAAAGCCTCAAAGTGAAAATTCATGGCTACGTGAAGCTAAAGACTGCTTCTTGCAATTTGTCTCGAAGAGAAACTGCATGTGCTCGGTTGTCAGTAAGCAACACGACATATTTTTTGTAGAGTTAATGCAAGTGCCTAGTGTGGATGACTGTAAGTACTCTCTAAAAGATATTCTTGTTAATGAGGGACTGGCAGAAAGCACAAGAAAGGGAAAACAAAAAGCATCTGAAAACTTTGTGGACACGTGGACACTGTCAAGAGGCCACCGCGCCAGTGTGATCACATGGAATTCTGTGCACTACATGTCTACACTGAGCATCTCAAAGCTTTTTGGTTGGCAGAGTGATTTAGTCTCACATAAGCTTACAGAAAAGGGAATCTCTTTTCGGGGAGCTCTTTTGAACAGAAATTCTGACCCAGCACTTCATTATAAGGTATGCCTGTGTGATGGTGCCCTTCATGCTGAGAGTATCCAGCTCTATTTTTTGCATAATGTCCCAGACATTCTCAGAGTTTTACAGTGTCCATCAGAAGGTTTGGCCACAGAGGTAGAGAGCATATTGATGGAACCTGGTGCTCTAGTTGACCTTCATACACTTTTGTCTCCAGATACAGTGGAAAATGGCAACTTGCAAATAAAATTAGAATCCTACATGAAAAAACGGGGTGCCTTAAGAATGGCAGCCTATGAGAACCCAAATCCTTCCACTCTGTCTCAGCTGAACTATGTGGAGAAAAAGGTGGACTCGCTTATACAGCTACTAAAGCAGCAGAACAGAAATGGCGCCCAATGTAAAGAAGGAAAGGAATCTACCCCTCTAAATGAACTGGTGAAGGAATTGTCTGAAAACAATGGTGCAGGTAATTCTGAAGGGGGTGCTGCCAAAGGTTCTTCAGAAAATACTTTAAACGGATTCCAGAGCAAACTTATCGAAGCATTGATGGCATGCAAACAGACATGAATTCTGCGAAGAGTTAAGGTCATGTGGACAAATTTCAAAACAAGTTTTTGGAGGTTCTTATGACTTCAAAGCAGAAGTGAATAACTTGAAGTGTGAAATTTTTTTCTTTTTACATCTTGTTGCTGTGAACAAACTTTTTCAAATTCTGATGACTTCAAAGTAGATGTGATTAACTAAGATGTTTGCACAATTTTTAATCTCATGTTCTGTTTTTTCTTATGTGGTATGTGTGCCACTACTCTAAATAAATTTTTACATTCTTTGTATCATGCTTCACATGAATGTATGGCATGAAGCTAATAAGAGTTCTGCATCCACCTTGTCAACCCTTTGGTACAAGATGCAGCTGTGGCTAAACGTGTTCAGAGGCAAGAGCTGGTGTCCACAATGTTTGGTGTGTGAGAAGGCTACATGGAAAAATAAGTAATATGACAAGGCGGCGCTTGACCACAAATTTGCGGACAGATATGTCATCATCATCATAAGCCTGCTTTATGTCCACTGCAGGATGAAGGCCCCTTCCTGCAACCTCCAATTACCGCTGTCCTGCGTCAAAAATGGTTAAATATTTTTGAGGTACCTGCTAAGCAAACATGTCGTGAGAACCGATTGGCTTCAATTCCGTGTGCACTTGCAACAAACTGCCTAAATAAACAATTAAAAGTAAGAATCTGCAAACAGTAATTTTTAAAAACTGAATCCAATAAAAATCAAATTGTACCAGAAGCAAATTTAACCTAATGTTGAATGCTTTTTGAATAGTTTTCAAATAATGAACAGCCACTCTCGCCATTGATCTCCACATCCTAGTATGTATATATCAAAAGCACATCAAGTTTCTGTCACTACACTGCATTTGTAATGACAGATGCAGCACAAATGCAGCATTAGGTGCTAACAAGCAGTTTATATGCATGTTCAAGACATTTGTAAGTGCAAATGGTAGTGGTTTAGCCTACCATTTGCACTGGCTCCCCGAGTCTGGCTCCCTGAAAGAAACATAGTATGCTCACTACTACTCATGTTTTATGTCTACAATGGCCACTGGGATGGAGTTCAGCGCACATTTGGCAATTTGAAGTATTCCAAACCTATTCGAAAAATATTTGTATTTAATGATAATTCGATTCGATCTTTGAATCGAATAAGGCAATATTTGATTTGTTATTCGAAAGTTTCAGATATTTGCAAGCCCCTATTTAAGAGTAAAAAGAAAAGATAAGAAATAATTAGAAAGTAATTCAGTGTTTAAATAACATACAACCTCTCATGTCCATCACCATGCATAATGTTCTGGCAAAAAAACAAATAAAACATGGTTTTACTGGACCACCTAAAAGAATCATTTAAACACACACTGCTGTGACACACTACAAATGCTTTATTCCACTCACTATCGCCTAGGCAACATTCTGAAAGATGTAGCGATATGTATGACCTCTAGATACCACATAAGCTGCTGCTAAGTAGCCTCCACACTTCTGACCACTGAATTAAAGTGGTCTGAAGAGTGTCTTTGGTATACAGGATTGTACTCTCAAGTATGTCGATCATATTCGGAATGCCCTACTGACAATTTCATTATATGCATCTTGTAGTTTTTATAAAGCTGCATCGTTTGGAAGAACACGGCTGCGCGCAGTTGTAGCTCATACTTAGCACAACTGTAATAGAGCATATGTCGTTTAATTGCTTTATTGCCTTCTTGAACTTCGCTGGCTGTTATGGCTCTTGCTGTTCGTGGGCTGATTCTTGAGTAACGTGAGCTGTAGTGACCAGCGCTACTGTGTGTGGCCTGTACCGTGTGTGTTCTGCTTTATTATTTGAGGTATGTCATCTTGCTCTTTCTTACTTTTTTCCTCCCCTTCTTCCATTTCTGTTTCCGTCACCTCCTTCTCGAAGGGTAGACAGGCGATGTGCTCCTTCCGGCGACAGTTGCCAGCCTGCAGCCCACTTCCCCTTTCCTGTCAAGTGTAGATGTGCTTTCAAAACAAGTAATAATCCTGCCACTGAAGGATTTTGGCTCATTTGAACAATAGCCATCATCTGCTCCAAAGATCTCGTGGGATACAGTACAGTGGCCTAGCAAAAATTCCAATAAGAAATCAAATAGCCAATTAGGTTACCAACAGCTAATAACACCCTTCTTGTATTATACTCAAAAAGGAATAGATTCAATTCAGTAATAGCCTATTAGTCAAATAATGTCTTATAGGGAGAACCAGTAGTTTCTTCAATTGTTGGCCACCAATAGTCTAGTACCTTTGAGATTTGCAATTATATTTAACACAATTGGACCCACTGACTCAACAATTCTTGCAATCGTAGACCATTGGGCCAGTTGGTGCATCATGTAGTGTCGTTGAGTGGAAATACGGGGGGGAGAAACAGTAGACAGGACAGACGCTCAGACAGACGTCTGTCCTGTCCACTAGATCTGTTTCTTCCGGCCCGTATTTCTGCTCAGTGATACTACATAATCCTTGCAATGCTTACTAAATCGTAGAACATAAATTTTTGACACTCAATTAAGGAAGCTTACTCATGCACACCAGTGGAGTAGCCAGAATTTTTTTTTTTTTTTCGGAGGAGGTACCCACTTTACTGGGGGAAGGGGTAGTAATGAGGAGGGGGTGGGAAAGGCCACATACGTGGAAATTTGAGGGGGGGGGAGCACATGCCCAGTGTGCAACCCCCTGGCTATGCCACTGATGCGCACATTCCATGGTAATTCTTCATTGATGTATGCACCATTTGACTGCAATATCCATGCAGGCTAAACTTGGAGGATTAACAAGTGCCAGTTGTTCAAGAAAATATAAGTAAACATTTATGGGAGATCTTTAATTAACGAAAAAGTTAAACGCTGTTATTATTAACTTTGATTCATGGCATTACTGATATCAAATTGGGACATGTTGTTACCATTTGACATACCAAGTCCCATAAAAATCAACTGGCATGTAGTTCTAATATTCCAGTACAAATATGCATGATCTTAGTCTACTGCTACAACTTACAAGGCCAGAAAGCTTTATTTGTAACTAATATGTTGATGGTGGGCCTAATATGTATGTATTTCTATTAGCCTGTCGAGAGGCACTATCAAGCTGTAGATGCTGAAACACTAATAGCTGCAACACTGGTGTGCAGCCAGGCATGTACCCGGCGAAGGGGCGCCCCTTCCCCTCCCGAAATTAATCGGCATATCTCTCCGCCCACACCACCCCTCCCCACACACATTCCTAAAGTGCTGCCAAAAATCCGGAGACAGTTATTCAGTGGTGAACATTTTGTTGCCTTTTTCACTCCTTTTAGATGACGGTAGTTATTGGCATTTCCTGGGGTTCGAAGGCCAGTTTTCTCATCAATTCGGTGCCCGAGCTATTACCTCGAGATGCGTTCATTTGTCACCATCTATTCAACGGTCACGCGCGCTTCTTTAGTTCAACCTTCTTCATTTAGACCGATCCAGGGACCAGGAAAGGGATATGACTGTCACCTGTTACCTTGTCTGATTTTTCCCTAATTCTACAGCACTTTTCATGCAAAATTGGCAACTGGAAACAAGAGTCCAAGGAGTTGAGAAATTAAGTGATCTACTAAGGGAAAGAGCAGAGGCAACAGCCAAACAAGAATGAAAAGCCAAAATCAACAAATTTAGCCATTGTTTGTGAAAATATTTGGATCAACATCTTTTTATTTAAAAAGAAAGTAGAGAAAACGCTGCCAGAAGTGGAGAATAATTCTGTGTGTTTTGAATGACGTTTCTACAGTTACAGTCGAGCCGCCTGACGTAGCCACTTCTCTGCTGTGCTTACGTGGGTGTTTTTCTAACTTTCCGCGGTGAGCGCAGTACGTCTGGAACCACAGCGTCCTGCACTCTACGCAGTTGTACGGGGAGAGGTGGCCACGCGTTGTTACAAAACTTCCTGAATAACAATACGAGTGGCTTTTGACACTTGATAGAGCAGTAAATGGGGATCCAGAACTGTGATTGTTCTGCAAATATATTTTCTCTATAATTCTTTCAGATCTGATTCAAAAAACGCTACTAGAAATCTGGGTCGATGACGTCATCCTTGCCGGCCTAAGTTCACCCACTGCAAGTTTTTCAAAAAAAAAAACCGTGTCTCAGCTTTATAATTACCACTGAGCACTAATCCATGTGGCGCAAGGAAGCTACTGAACTAATTGAGTTTCTCAAGCTAAAATACGTAGAAAAATAGCAAAGTACGACTTGCTCGCAATCTACAGACATGATAGCGTCGGATTGTAATTTGACGACACGAGAAAATTCTGTTTCACGAAAACTCAAAGAAATCCCTTCACACACACAGACGGGCCGCGGCGTCCGCCATTTGCGTGCGCCGGCGCGATGGGTGTCTTGGGAACCGCGGAGCGGCGCGCCCGGTTCCTTGCAATACCTCCAGCTGGCGCTCGCCTCCGTCGCATCGTGGCCCACGCAAGAGGCCGCGTTTCTACCACAAAGCCTGTCTTCGTGCATAGCGTTCGCGGCCAGCGTTTCCCGGTAAACATTACGGTTACATGCGCTCCAGTTGCCGGGAAGCATGAGAAGCAGTGAGGAATCTCTGAATGCTATCGCGTTCCGCTCTTAAAGGCGAAGGCGTCCTCCAAATTTTTGAAGAGCGGCTGTCCAAGGGGAACTTCCCTGTCCAGGAGAAATCCTGGACATCAGTGTGCTCTCAAATACACCAAAAGAAAGAAAATGAGCTGTTGAAGAAATGAGCTTCAACTTAAAATGAAAAAAGAAGTAAACACATTATAAACGAACTAACGAAAAAAGTCGCAATTTCGCCCGCAAGGCGAAGCATCGATAACGATAGAAAATTAATGCACAGCTTTACGAAGTAAGGATAGTAGTTTCATCGGCCGTATAAATTTGGAAAAATTCGCTTACGAACTCAATTAACAAGCATATGGTGTTAGAGCGCTCGAGCAAACATGAACACATCACACTCGATGGAGCGCGGGCACTCGCTGTCAAAAGGCTGGAGTTACCAACGCGGCTGCGCAGCAGCGAGTGAAGTGACCTTCATGCGGTCCACCGCTTCAACGCAAGAGCGGCGAGTACTATCAGCGTGAAATGAAACATGAACAGCAGAGCGCGTGGCCCAAGCAAGGTATACTTAGTGCGTGCCGTCCGGTCATCACCATATTGACAGGCACGCACATCCGGTTTGGCCGCACCGCGCGATATTTTCGCTTCTGTTCTGGTTCTTACATTTGAAATGGGGAAAATAAATACGAAAGAGAAGCTAAAATATTGCAGTTTGCGGCGAGTGCTGTCGCGCAGTTCGCCGAAACCGTAAGTGCTATCGGCGCGATCCAGCAGTGCGCCGTGCAGTTTGCACCGATTCACTCATGTGGTTTGCCGCTTGTGAGCCACATTCGTTGTTTAAATCAGCAAGTTTGCACAGCGCGGTATGGCTGCAGCCGCGACGGTGGCCGGCGTGGGCGTGCCGAACGCGTTGGGCCGTTTGTTTGACTCACAAACGAGCGCCGTGCGGCCAAATAGGATGTGCGCGCTTGTCAATCAATGGTGATGACTGTACGGCGCGCACTACACCTTCACTTATGCTTGGGCCATGCGCTCCGCTGTTCACGTTTCATTTGACGTGGATAGTACACAGCGCATACAAAATTAATGAGCCGTCTGCAGATTATTCTCAAGATACGGTGCGCGCGACCGTACATCGAAGGCGCCCCTCTCCCTCACGCACTGCTTCCCCGCTTGCCTCCACAAATCTACAGCAAACGACGAGCGGCGACGGTGGTGCCGCCCTTGCACTTTTTACCGAACATCACGGCTAAGTTGGCGGATAATTATGGACATAGGGAGAGCGTCTCGTCACTGCCCGATCGCTCAACACGAGACGGCCGCCGTGGCCAGTCGCCTAGCTG